>NW_015159772.1:242359-316450 GCF_001447785.1 Gekko japonicus
AGATTAATAAGGTAAGGGCCTTGTAGTGGTGGTGCATTAAAATAGGTTCGAGCATTACTGGAATGTGTGAAAGTCAAATGTAGACTGTTGGAGTCAAATATAGGCGCTGTTGGATACTAGAAGATGATGACGTGTGAACAAGGTATAGGATGTCAGTTGATACATTCTGCACCATGATTGCATTGCATGTAGGAGGCTCTCCTGTTTTGTTCTTCTTACACTAGTGCTGGTGCTACAAATCGTAGATCCAAGTATTTTCTACAGATGGACTCTACTTTGTCACACCACAACTTTTACTGGCAGTGCGTCCAGTGGAAGCCTCGTAGGTGCAGGGTGGGGGTGAGGCAGTGACTATTACAATACCAGAACATGAATGACACAGTTTACTGATCTATTTGTGGATAATTTGACAGTTTACCATGAATGAATCCCTGATTTGGCTGAGTACGTCTTCTTCAGAACATAGGAGGTGATTGTGTATAGAAAAGGGAGACAGAGCTATTACATTGCATAATAAGGCTACAGTTGAGGGTTCAAAACAAACAGTGAGTGGATTTAGGGATGGTGTGCTTCCAGCAAACTTTATGTTGGCTCATGCTGCAGTATCCCAAATCCATTGTTGATCATCTCTGCAATGCATCATTGAAAATTCGTATGCATTCTTGTCTAGTTAAAGGAGCAGTTGTCCCACATGGAGCAAAGTCACAGTGGTGAGTTGGAAGGAATGAAGCAGGAGGTCTCCCAGCTAACATGGGAGTTACATCAGCGCGACATCACGATTGCCTCAGCTAATGGTTCTTCCTTGAACTTGGATCAGCAGCTACGACTGGAGATTGAAAAAGCAGAGCGAAAGGCAGTGGAGCACAGGGTACAATGGCTTGTCTGCTTACCAATATTCTGATTTATGATGACAGAAACCCTGGATGCACGCTTGTTTCTGACCCTTTGGTGCGGTTGGCTAAACTTGAACATGTAAATTTACAAAGGACTAAAAATTTTCCGAAGATGGGAGTTGGGATTTATGCATTCTAATAAGTTGATGGGTTGAACAACAGTTAATTATCTTGGTGGGTGGCATGTACTGACAATTGGAAAAATCAAGTACTAAGTTAAAAAAAATCTCTTTCTGAAGGCTGTCCTGTCTCAGCTGGAAGCTCTCAGACAAGAAAATCACCATCTCTCAGAAATGCTGCAGAAGGTAAAGTATGAAGTGATGGAGATGTGACATTTCCAGTGAAGTATACTTGTCGCCTCTGGATAGCACTTAGCTATCGTGTTTGTTGTGCAGAGAAGAACATCTTTCATATATTTACACAAAGCAGGAAGGTGATCTGATATTTTTCTCCTGACGTTGGGAGACATAGGCACAGAGAGTGTACAAGGACTCAGTGGAGCTTAAGGGAAATCAGTGGGACTGACTTCTGAGTAAACATGTTAAGGATTGAGATAAAAAGACATGGAACTCCTGGTACATGTATTTTATATGTTATGACCACTAGGGGTCAGTGTAAGTAGCCTTAAGTGAAGATTTGTGAAGAAATCTGTAGCAGAAAATAGCTGTAAAAGGTGGCATTTACAGGCTGTCCACATGCCGTTTTGGTTGAACCATAGATGTATAGTAACTTATTTGAAACCATCCATATTGCCACTGGTCATAGATGTATGATCACAGTGCCTCATTTACATCACTTGTAGTCTCTTCTCAATAATAACGATGCTGTTGTGCATGCTGTTGTGCATGGTCATATGTTGCTGGAATCGTAGGACTTGTTTCATCTATATAGCTGTAGCAGGTTAGACTTGTTCCATATTAGTCACAGAATCAGGTTTGCCTATAGGAAATTACTTTTCTCCTTGGATGATCTCTGGAGAAGCCCATGGATACTGAGAATGTCACAAAAATGTGATCAGTGTTTCAGAAATGCCCACTTCTAGCTTGTTTTATGAAGGTCCCAGGAGGACTTTTGTTTGTCATTCAAAATGAGTAGTCTTGTGAGAAAGAGCAGTATCTGGCAAGGAAGCTACCTAGGAAGCTGCTGATCAGGCATGCTTTGCCCTGAATCATCATGGGATGTCTCCTGCACATTAGATGTCATTCATCAGTCAGTGGCATCTTCCCTCCTCCTTTTCTTCTTTCCTTGGTGTCCAGATTCAGGACTCTTTCCTGTCCTTTTTTTTTTTTTAATTTCATGGAGGTGCACATCTCCATGGGTAAAAGCCTTGACCAATTTCATTTTAAGGCCCTAGACTTGGGACTGTAGTCCTCCAAATTACTAACATTAAATGCTCACCCAATATATCCAAAATGAAAATGTCTTCCAGTGGCTAAAAGAGCCTTTGTCAATTTTATTTTAAATGCAGTGGGAGAGCAGCTCAATGTGGTGTGTAGGGATGGGCACCAACCAGCTCAGGAACTAAAGTTCATGATGAATTTTTCCTGGTTTGTGGTTCATGAACTAAAGTTCATGGCAGGTCAACTTTCATGGCAGGTCAACTTTCAATGAACTTTTCAGACAGTTCCTGGAGGTTCCTGCTGGTTCCTAAATGGATACATTTCCAGACAGACTCTGGGGGCTCAAAGAAAATGTTTACCAAACTTCAAAGGCGGGGCAGAATTCTCCAGTCTTGGAAACATTGTTGTCAGTTTCAAACTAGTCATGTCAGTTTCAAGAGGGTTTCCTCCCCTCCCTTTGCCCAAGTTTTTTTGTGTTTACTTACCCCTTTCTTGCGCAGACCTAGCAAAATCCCACCCACCCTGCTTGGATTTGTGGCTCTGTATTTTGAAATCAGTTCTTTTAAGTTTGCAATCCCAGTGGCACTGGGTTCTGCTGGGCACTCTATGATTGCACTGGTACTGCTATGCACCTTGTACATTATACTGGTTCTGCTGGACTTGCAAAAATGCCCCTCCTTGTTTGGATTGTGATGGAACTGGCATTGGCATATTGGCACTGGGTTCTGCTGGGCACTAGTACATTACACTGGTTCTGCTGGGCTTGCAACCCCCCCCCCTTGTTTGGAATGTGATTGTGTGTCCTGTTGTGCTGGCATTGCTACACTGGCACCAGGTTCTCCTGGGCAGTCTGTGATTGCACTGGTATTGTTGGGCACTCTGTACATTGCACTGGCTCTTGGCTTGCAAAAATGCCCCCCACCTTCAGTTTCTACATCAGAGATTCTCCATTTCATTCTACGAACAACCCTATAAGGACTAAGTATGTGTGACTGGCCCAAGGTCACCCAGTGAACTTCATGGATGAGCAACTATTTGAATATGTCTAGCAGGGAAAGGCTATATTAAACTAGCCCTTGACATGCTAGGAGACTGGAAATTTAGTATGCTGTATCCAACATTATACATTTTTAGACAAGCTACTCTTTGTGGGGTGAGGTGTTATTTCACCGCATGAATTTATCAGTATCTTGATCTATTTGGCTTGGGGGGGGGGACACAACAAAACAAGAAAAACTATGAGGTTCTATATTTCCACTTTAAATAAAGAAGGAAAATGTCACCTGAAAAATTAGGATGAGATTTTAGTGTGTCCAGAAGTGTTGAAGCTGTTGCAAGTTCTTTATCATGCTTTGTGTGTTAAATAAATTACATAATTTTACTAATTTAGTTGTTAAATCCTGAGATGAAAAATTGGAAGTGGCATTCTAAAAATTGAATTTTTTTTTTACTCCGGGCTGTGGAGCTGGTATCCTTATGTTCTGATTTGTGTTTGCAAGTGTGGTTGGTTTTGTCTGTAATAGGATCTTGGACTCATTGCTCTAGAGGAGTAAGTCCCAGCTGGTTATTTAAGCTTTTCTTTCCAGCCAGCAAATACACTAATCACATAGCAGTTTGAAACGAATGGAATGTCAGGAGGTTCAGAGTACACCCAGCTCCAAGCAGGCAGTCCCATTGGCTTTGGGTGTAAAATGGTGAGCTGTACAGCTGGAACACATTTAATGTGACTGACGTTTAAGTGATCACAAATTGGTCTTGAAGTTCACACCCAATTGAGACGAATGAGGGAAGCTGGTACCTCTGTAGGTTTGATTAGTTCAGTCTGTCTAGATATAGACTGGGTCAGACAACCTGTGATTGATTTCACTCTAAAGGGATTTTTCCCCCAGTAGAAGGCTTGGAATTTTTACTTCTTAAAATCGCATTGCTAACTTTAGGGAGACCTAGGCTTGTGAACAAAACCAGGCACCACTCAGTGAATTATTTTTGTCTTTGTAAGGTGAAAATCACAGCTGTGACAGAACTCCAGGAAAGTCATGCCAAGGCCCTAAATAGAGTGGAGGCTGAGAACCAGCAACTGCAAAAGGAACTAGCAGAAACTCGAGCCAAACTGGAAGCTTCCTCTCAGGTCTCCCAGGAGAAATATGAGAGTATTTTGCAACATTTGCAGCAACAAGTGACTGAGATCAAGAATACAGAGGCCAGGTAAATCTACACAGCCTTAGGAAGTTTGAAATACTGCTGTTTTTAGCCAGTAGTAAAAGCTGAAGCCATTCTGAAATGCCTTTTTAGAACCTCCAACCTTTCTCACAATGGCTGTTTGATTGTGGGAGAGCTCTTGTTTATGCTTTTGTTTATTGCCACTGCTATCAAAGCAGGTTTGGAGAAACACTGAAAAAAGATGTATGAATTCAACCAGTTGGGGTCCATCTGTCTGTCTTCCCTCCCATCCCTTGCAGGTCTTCTGATGGATCACTGATATGGAAAACACAGTTCTAGTATTGATCTATACATTGAGTATCACTAAGACTCACTGTACTGTTACACTTTGAATTCGCTACATGTTTTCTCTGCTTCAGGGATTTTTACCTGAAGCAGTGGAAATTTTTTCTTAGGAACCCTAAGCTTTTTTGTGTAACATTTGAAGGTAAAAGGAGCTGTTCCATAGGAACCGTAAGCATTTTTCTGTAACATTTGAAGGTAAAAGGAGCTGGCCAGGGCTTTCTCGGTGGTGGCTCCACTCTGGTGGAATGAGCTCTCAGAGGAGATTAGGGCCCTGCGGGACCTTGTGCAGTTCCTCAGGGCCTGTAAAATGGAGCTCTTCCGCCAGGCTTTTGGAGCCACCACCACCGTTAACCACCACAGTTAACCACTACCGTTAACAATTAACAACTGATAGCTGAAGGTGAGAGAGCCCTTTGTTTCTCCGGAATTCTTAATAACAGCTTGAGTCACCAGAAGGACAATTAAAAGAAGATCGAAGAACCAACTATGAGAAGTGTGAACTGAGTAATTATAGCCATTGGGAATTAATGCTACTAGCACTTTATTGAGTTGTATAGCCTAATGATTTTAGAATTGTTTTAACCTAAATTGACTTATGTTTTATTGTAAATGATGTACTGATTTTATGTAAGCCACCCTGAGCCGGCCTTGGCTGAGAGGGTGGGGTAAAAATCCAATAAATAAATAAATTTTAAAAAATTAAATTATTATTGCCAATTTATGTCTAGGAGAGTGGAGAAGCTTCAGTGCAAGCATGAAGAAGAAATGAGAGCCCTTCGGGTTAAGTTTGACTCAACTGTTCAGCGCTATGAAGAAGAAATCCAGAAAGTGGAGTGTTCATCATCTAGAAGGGTCCCAGCTGCATTATCCCCTAAGGTCAGTAGGGGCACATCAACTGAAGCCTTGTCCTACGACCATCACCTGGGGTCAGATTCATTGCAACTTGGAAATAAGAAACTTACTGATGATATGCTGGAAAAGTGTGACATCAGTCATGAAAGGGAACTTCTGTCTTTGGTAAGTAGTAAGAATAAAAAATTATGAATGCACTATGTGACACCAAAGTGAGGGTGCTGGGATTTATTTGTCTCTCAGATTACCTGTTTGAAAAGACACAAAAAAGTCTTTCAAGTGAAGCCTACCAGGAATTCAGGTGGCAGTGAATTGCTCACAAAAACATAATGGAAATGGATGCTCTGAAATTAAACTGAGGCAGTGGCACCTTTAAGAAGCAGACTCAAACTTTGTTCTGCTGCTTCAGACCAACACAGTTACCCACTTGAATCTGCTCAGAAAAAAAGTAATTATATTTAGCAGGGCTTACCCCCAGGTAAACGGGCATAGGATTGCCTTGTAAATTGAGTTTCAGAGGAGTTTCAGAGGAGACCTACAAAAGTAGGGAGGGGGGCAGTTCCTCATCTGGGCATACAGAGCCAAGTCCCAACCCCTGCCATCCCATTCATTTCTTCTCTAAAATAGTGATTGAGAAAGCAAAGCATGGAAAAGAGGTTGGGGTTTACTTGGGTTGTTCCCTAATTAGTTCAAAGCTTCAGATTCTAAACCTGAAGCTCCTCTCTTATAATACTGTTTTAGGATTGAAGAATCTCTCCCTTTCCATTGATATTTTTTTTAACTTCAGTGGAACATTTCTTTGTCACGATTTCTCTGCGTATTTCATCTCGGGTGGTGTCATGAGCGGCGGGGAGACCGGCAATAGAAGCTGAAGGCTGTTTCTCAAACCTCAGATCCAGGGAATCTCTCCCTATCTAGGAGTGACCTCCTCATTAGCCCGAAAACTCCTGGTCAGTGTTCCAGCACAGCTGATCCAGTCTTTGTTTTGTTCTAATCCTTCCTCCTTGGATGAGATCAGGTTCCTTCTTTATTCTCATCAGCCGTTTCTCCCTCCTGCTTAAAGACACAATTCTCCCCTGCCTGCCCTTCGAGCTTCCCTCCTGTCAGGGCCGGCTCTTCTGTTGTAACTGTGTTGCCGCCATCGGGGTAGGTCTTCCGGGGTTCCCTCCGGGATTCCCTTGCTCTCCCGGTCTCCTTGGTTTTTGTATCTTTGGGCTCTATTTATGGACGTCCTCTCCTTCCTGGTGAGTCGCCTCGTCCTGGGTCCTCTGACATTCTTCTTTTGGGAAACACATCTGTTTCTTAAAATTAACCACCTTCTGTTTTCTTCTGATCATCTGCTCCAACCAGTATATCCTGTCCAGAGTCCCAGACACATTCTGTTTCTGTCAGTGGCTAGTGTGAGGGAGGGAATGAAGCTGGGATTTTAAGCTTGTGAGATTCAGGCTTGGGGAACACATCAGAGAGACCCTTCTTGGATTGAAAATAATAATAATAATAAAAAATGTGAGAGGAAGGTACAAGAAGATCATTCTGTTCCCCCATCGGTGCTACTACACCAAGTGCAAACCTCACCCAGTGAAAAAGCAGATGTTGCTAGTCAGTAGCTCATGAATCAAAAGAGCAGATTTACTTATTTTTAAAAAATGAGATGGAATGTTAGAATCATGTCCAAAGCCCAAAGCTGTTCAGAAGGCTCTGGCAAAGCAGTTTCCGTGTCACATTGTGGATATGGGAGCTAGGAATGCCAATTGACTTGCTTGGGCTCTATTGAAATACATTACAGCAAACAAAAGTTGCAACAAAAATGTGGAATGGATTGAGAGACCTGCCCTGGGTCTGTAATGGCAGTCCCCAGAGTTGAATGATGGCCCCTGGAATCAGATAAACTGCTCTTGGCATAGGATGACAGCCCCGAGTGGAATTACAACCCTTGGGGACTGGAATCAGTACTCTAGTAGTGGAATGACAGCTCCCCAGAATGGAATGATGGCCCCTGGGAGTAGCATAAGTGTTCTGGGACTGGAATGACCACACCCAGAGTGGACTGACTGCTCCTAGGCATAGCAGAAGTGTTCTGTCATTCCAGTCCGAAAACAGTTCTGCTATCTCAGGGTTCATCATTCCACTCTGGGGGTTGCCATTCTAGTCCTAGAACACTTATGCTATTCCCAGGGACCATCATTCCACTCTGAGAGCTGTCATTACCATCCTGGAACACTTTTATTTTACTCTCAGGACCATCATTCCACTCTGGGGACTTTCATTTTAGGCCCAGAGCAGTCTGTCTGGGGCCGGGGACCATAATTCTACTTTGGGGGCTGTCATTCCAGGCCTGTTGTTGGTTTCTTGAAAACTGTTCTGCATTTCTGTTGGAACTTTTGTGTGCTGTAATGTATTGTAACAGAGCCCATGCAAATTAATTGGTATTCCTGGCTCCCATTATATCTGATGGGCTTTCAAACCTCACCCATTGTTACCAAAGGGCATTCCCGTTATTTGTTTCAGTATATCCTCACGCAGCTCACTATTGGCCGTTCCCTCCCTCCCCCATTGCAGTGTCAGCCACTGTCCCTGTCTTCTTTTTCCTTTGTTGTTCAGTCATACAGTCGAGTCTGACTCTTCGCGACCCCATGGACCAGATCACGCCAGGCCCTCCTGTCTTCCGCCGTCCTCTGAAGTTTGCTCAATTTCATGTTCGTTGCATCTATGACACTGTCTAACCATCTCATCCTTTGCCGTCCCCGTCTTCTTTGACCTTCAATTTTTCCCAGCATCAGGGTCTTCTCCAGTGAGTGCTCCCTTCTCATTTGGTGGCCAAAGTATTTGAGCTTCAGTTTCATTATCTGGCCTTCCAGGAAACAGTCAGGGTTGATTTCTTTTAGGATTGACTGATTTGATCTTCTTGCAGTCCAAGGGAAATTTCGTTTTCCTATCAGTTGGCAAATAAAGGGGGGAGGTAGCAAGTAGTTTTGTTGCAGCAGAAACGGCTGCTTAATGTGTTTTGTGCTCACCCCGAAGTTCACCTTAACTACCTACTGAGAAAGAAAAGGAGGAGGAAATGGAGCTAGCTGCCGCCGAGTTGGGCAAGGAAGCATCCTGGCACACAGCTGCAGCCTCACTTGCTAAAGACAGATGACTGGCCGGCTGGCTGTGCCCCACCTTCTCCACTTTAGAGATTCAGTATGAGTTTGGCTAGGCAACAGGCAAGGAGGGGGGAAACTGCCATAAGCCTACAGAAGTCTGTGACCCACTTCCATAGGCTGGGAAATGCTGCTCTATGTCATTGACTGTAATAGCCTTTGGCCATATACAATAAATGCTATCTAAAATCTATATACTATTATTTACCTGTGGCCCCCTCTGCAGATACTTAAATCTCCGAATTGGGGCCATGCAGATGTTAAGATGTTTCTGCAAACTCAGGGGACCCCCTATGTTTGTAGAAAAATCTGACTATTTAAAAAGAAATGATGGGGAATTTAAATTCCCCCCCCCCTGAAGAATAATTTCCCAGCGATAGAGGTGCAGCAGCTGGGAGCCACCCTGGGTCTGGCAGCCTGCAACGGAAGAATCTGTTGGCCTGAGAGAGCTGTGTGTATGTGTGTGTGTTGGGGGGGGAAGATTGCCAGCTCTCCCAGAGCTGCTCTGGGAAAGCTGTAGAAAGTAGCGGGGGGAGGGAAGAGTGCCAGCAGGAGATGCTCTGGGCGAGCTGCGGGGGATGCGTGGCGAGACTCTGCCAGCTCGCTGGGAACTGCCCTGGGCAAGTCACAAAGAGTGGCGGGGCATAGGGAGGGAAGACTTTGCTCTGGGTGAGTTGCAGAGAGTGGTGTGTGGGGGGAGGGAAGTCTCTGCTAGCTTGCCCAGAGCTGCTTCGGGTGAGCTGCATAGAGCGTGGGGGGAATTGCTGGCTTGCCCAGAGGAGCTCCATGGGAGCTATGCGGGGAAGCCTTGGCGGGGGAGGCGAACACAGAAAAAGAGAGAGTGATCAGGTATGGGGGGAAGAAAGAGAAAAAGAGAGTGATTGGAGTAGGGGATGGAAAGAGAGTGATTGTGTAGGGGGGCAAACAGAGGGAGAAAGTTAGAGATGGGATAACTGGATGGAGAAAGAGTGAGAGGCAGAGAGGAAGGGGGAGAGGGGAGGAAACAAAGGAGGGGAAATGCCCCCTCCCCTGCCTCCTGGTGGTTCTAGGGGCAGTTTACAATGTAGTTAAAAAGCATGATTAACAACAATTTAAACAGTAAGAACATAAGAATACTATAATCTTTAAGCGTCTAGCAGTAAAGTATGGAGAGAATAAACAGTTCAGAAATAGCCACCAAAAAGCCTTTCTGATTGCCAAATGCCTAGGGAGAATAAACACATATTTACCTAGCACTTAACGCTCAAACAGTGGATACCTGGAAAGTAGCAGTAGGAAGGGCATTCCGTAGGCAAGGTGCCAATACCAAATGACCTTGTATCTTGTGCACACCTACCTCACAACTGAGAATTAGAGCTCATGTAGCAGAACTACATGTTTTTGAGCAAGGGAACTTTTACCTTTAGCAGAACCTACAGTAACAGTGTCGGTAGATTCATTCTTGTGGAAGGAATGTAATCCTTAAAGTACCCTGATCCCAACCTACTTAGAACTTGAAGCACTCGCAGTTTGAATCATGCTTGGTGTGGACCTGAAGAGACAGTGTTGGGCACCAAATGTCCCTTACACAACCTGTGCAAAGTACATCAGGTTACACGAACTTTTCATAAGGTCTTGAAGTTTTCGAACTTGAACTTTAACAAGTGTACTTCCTAAACTATATGGCTGCTGAGGTAGGCTTTTAAATGATGGGGGCAGTGTGAAGAACCTGTATCCCAGTCCTGAGAATGTTTACTCAGAAGTAAGTCCCTTTTAGTTCATTAGGGCTTGAAACCCTTTGCAACACTGACATCTTAAAACCAAACTGAAAACTAATATAACTGTAATTCCAAGATTTGTTTCCTGACTGTAAAGAAGGTGAAGTATGATTTTAGGTGTTTGAGGAGGTTGGTCACTCTGTTACTGGAAGACTTAGCTACAGAAATCCATTCACTTTGGGTTGGATTGTGTTATAAGCTGGACTTTCTTTGTAACATTCATCCCCCCCCCTTCTATCTTTCTGTTGTATATATAAACTGGGCTAAAGGATGTACCCCTCATGCATCTAATGAAATGGACTCTGACTCATGAAAGCTATTGTAGGAATCAACATTGTTAGTCTTTGTAGCACCTCTGGCTTATACTTTCCCCAACTTCATTTGAATTACTGTAGTTATTTGTGGATTGGTAGCCTGATGAAACATTTACAGAGTGATCATCTTTGGACATGTCATCTATCTCCAGGTCATAATTTGTATGAAGCTAGATAGTGTCAAATAAAGCAAGAGTGCTGGTTTACTTCAGAAAAAAATAAAATGTGTTAGACCAGTCCAGATTTAATTAGTGAAAACTGAGGACTTTGTGTCCCTTAGGAAATTTCAGATTCTTCACCACTTTAAAGGCAACAGCTCTATGAAAAACAAATTTGAAATGTGCTTAAAGTCATTTACAAGATGTGGATGTTGTTCTTAAAATGACTTGAGAGCGTTTTAATCAGTACAGCTGCATTTCTGGTTACCTTGGTAATGAGGATTTCATTTGTATTTAAGACGAAGGGATGAAGCTTGTGGATTTCCATCAATACATTGTAAACTAATGTTTGTAGTGCAGTGTTTTCTCCATCACAGTTTCATGACAAAACGTAGCATGTAGGTCCAAAGACTCCTCCTGTCCCAAAGTTCAACACTTGCATTTTCTTTTTAGAGCCCTCTGCCTACTGCAAACATTGGTGTGATTGCTACGAAGTTCCTGGAAGAAGAGGAAGTACGATCTCAGTATATCTTGGAATGTTTAGATGTGCATATTGAGGAGTTGAAAAGGGAGAGTGAAAAGACAGTGCAACAGTACACACAGCAGCAGTGACAATGGACTGGTGAGAGCCGGCTTAATGTGAGACACGTCCAGCAGTGAATAGAGGTGTCTGTGGTCCATGCAGCTGTTATTGGGCTGTTCAGCTGTGTTAAAACCTAGAAAATGAGTTTTATCTGAAGCAAAACTCCTTGTCTGATCACAGTACCTGAACTATTGCAAAAAACATTCTACCTGCCATATTGGTTTGTGTTGCCCTGGAGCATACAGTGATACAAAAACAATATATGGCTTCCTGAAGGAGGGAGTTGTATAGCAGACTGTGGAAAGAACTTAACATAATTTTATGTATATATGTGAAGAAATATTAGGGTGTTTCTCATTTTATTGTTATATAAATAAAGACCATCACAATGGCTGCTTAGAGTATCAGGTAACAATCTGTTTTCATGAGCGTTTGCTACATGTTATGAAACTGAGTAACCATGTAAAAGACCTGCAGTTTTGGTTCTTGTTCTCCTATGGTGTTGGTAAAAAACATTTCCTGTGTCTCGTTGCTGTTGTCCTCACTTGCATACCAAATACTGAATTAATGATCAGCTGTTTCTGCTGGAATGTTCTTTAAAAAGGGAAGGTGTTCTACTGTATGAGGTAAGTTGGTTCAGAAGGTAAGCAGTAAACACCGATAAATGAGAGCAATTTTACTTATACAACAGCTGCCTTATGGAGTGCAAAGCAGCTGTTCACAGCCATGAGAGCAAATTTAGGAGCTTGGTCAGTGTGCCAGACGACTTTTAAGAGGAGGTTTAGTTCCAGCAAGGAATGGCGCTTGTCCTTGAGAAAACCAATTATCCTTTCCTACCTCCAACTCATCCCGTCTGCCAGTTGCTCTTTGGGTAATCTTAGCTGAATTTCTAATAAGATTTTGAACCTCTGAATTATCAAACTTAAAATTTCATTTCCAGTAAAATTTCAAAATATGAAGAGACATTCAGGCTTTTCCCCTTCCAAATCCTTGAAACAAAGTGTTCAGCTGAGCTCTAAATCTCTTTAACTTTTTCTATTCAAAATTTTCTTTTGATCTGTTATTTAGCCTGCCTTTATTTCTGCAAGTCAGAGAAGCCCATGGATGTGGCAGAGAAGATTTATTTTCCTTTTTATACATTTTAGATAGTTATACCCTGCTTTTGTGCCCTACTGCGGACCCAAAAAAAGCTTACAGTATCATTCTCCCTTCTACATTTTATCCTCACAAGAAAAACCCTGTGAGGTAGGTTAGGCTGAGAGGGTGACTGGGCCAAGGTCACCCAACAAACTTTTATGGCTGAGTGGAGATTTGAACTTGGGTGTCCCAGATCCTAGTCTGATGCTCCGACCACTGTATCACACCAGCTCTCATTTTATAAGGTTTAGCTTCCAAACCTGAGAAAAGTGGTGCTGGGCTTTACTAGCAACTCTTTAATCAGATCACCATTTGGGGAATTCTTGCTCTGTATCCGTATATGCATTTTGCCTGCAAGAGTAGTTGTCTTCCCAGCTTGTTAACATGCTATGCTTGCTGAAAAGAGTAAGAGTCCAGTAGCACCTTAAAGACTAACAAAATGTGTGGTGGGTATGAGCTTTGGTGAGCCATTGCTCAGTTCTTCAGATAGCTGTATCCAGGGCTATTTTTGGGCAGGAACACACAGGAACAGTGTTCCGGCTGGCTTCCGAGTTGGCCACGCCTACAGCCTGTCCTCCCTCGGGTTCCCCAGGTGCCTCGCAAGCTGCTGGGCGCCTGGGGAAGCCAAGCCGATCCAGGGAGGATCCAGCCAAGCTGATCCTGGGGAAGCCAAGCCGATCCCAGAAACTGCCTTCCTTCCCTTGGGTTCCCCATGTGCCCCGCAAGCTGTGGGGCACCTGGGGAAGCCGATCCTGGGAGGGAGCTGTGCTGTCGGGTGTGGCCTAATATGCTAATAAGAATCTGATGTTGGGTGTGGCCTAGTATGCTAATGAGTTCCTGCTGGGCTTTTTCTACAAAAACTGCCCTGGCTGTATCTGAAGAAGTGAGCAATGACTCACCAAAGCTCATACTCTACCACAAATTTTGTTAGTCTTTAAGGTGCTACTGGACTCTTACTCTTTTCTGCTTCTACAGACTGACCAACATGGCTATGCTTGCTGAGTTTCTTTTTACGGCTTTACACCACTCTTTTCCAGCACTTGCACATACAGTAGTTTGACACTGATGGATGACATAGAATCACACCCAACATGAAGACATGCCAAAACAATAACACGTTCTGATTTACTCAGTTCTGTAGGATGGTAAATAATGCCTGTCAAAATGCACAAAAAGCATTTCCTGTGGTTGAAAACTGGTTGTTCTGTCCCAATGAAATGAATGTGCTCTGTCCTCTTTGTGCATGAGCCCTTTATTCCTGTAAAGTAGCTCGGAACACAGGAAACATGTGCCCCTTGTCTCTAGCAGTTATCACTGTAGATTTACTCTCCAGATGGCTGAATATTTTCAAGGAGCTCTGCATCTTTTCTTGCACATGGAAATGAATTCCATCGGAATGGAGTTTTCCGAACATGCAAGTACTTCTGGATCCTTCCCAATGCAATTTCAAATAAAATTTATTAAGACAATGTGGTTATTTGTCATTTATTTAGTTAGGTTCAATGTTAAAAAATTGAGTGGAAAATGGAGATTGGTGATAAATGAGAAATACAGAAGAGGCCCATGCCTTTCCTTCCTAAATCTGAGAAAAATAACACTTGTGACTTGCAAGTCAAACTTGTTTCCACTTTAGGGCTAGAAAGGTGGGGGTGGGAAAGGGGCAGCCTAGCTGCCAGGGTGGCAGCTCCACTCAAATTGTACACTATAGCCAGATAGAATGAGTTTTATTATTGATCTGTATTGTTCCCACTGTAGCCCCACCAACCTTGGGCTGCAAACTCTGCAAGGCTATACCAGTGGGGCTGAATGGCAGGAAATGTACTCTGTCATTTGCATCACTTAATTTCCTGCACATTGCATAAGACAATTGCATTGGCTGGAGCAGCAGCCTGGTAGCTAACATGGGGCCCACAGGGCCCGGCCCCCTAGTGTTTCTTTTGGGCCCCCTCCCTCCTGGGCTGCCCCCAAAGTGCTCCAACTTACCAACTGCACTGTACTTGCATTTAATTAACTGACAGGCCCCCCAAGGCCCCCTCTCCCAAAATTCCCTAGCTACAGGGCTGGCAGCAGCCAATATAGCTTTAATGCTGTAGCTATACAACTTCCCACCAAGAGGGGCTCCATTTGATACCTAATTGTATAGCTTTGTTTGCAAAGGTCCTGCAGTGTCATTTGTAAAACCCATTTGATTCCAGTGGGTACACTCACACTGTGCAATGACCACTGCTGTCATCTGCAGTGGATGGGGGCAAGGAAAAATACGAAGGATATTATTGTGGGGTTGGGGGAAGAGAGACTTGACTTGAAGTAGATTGAAGTGTAAGCTTCAAATGTGTGAGTGAATATATTCCAGGCATAAAAATAAGTGTGTGTGTGAACACAGCCTTAAATTTTCTGCTCCAATTAAATCTAAAGAAAAGGTGATACATGCAACAGTGTAGTTTCACATAGCTTTCTTTGGGGTTTCATAGGTCAGGTGGTAGTGCCTAATTGTTCCTCCTGCTAATTAATCTTGAAAAGATTCTTACATTGTGAAAACCCTAACCTAGTTTGAGCCAGCTAAAGTGCATCCAAGGATGAGCCACCAAAATCTAAACTTTAAACATTCTGAGTATTCTTTTTTTTTTTTTTTAATCCTCATACATATTTGGGGTAATCTCTGACCCATAAAGGCTATGAACTATCAGAATTTCCTCCCATGCCTTGTGCCGCTTAATATATTTTCCTACAGCAAAGGTACTTTCGTTGGTTAATTCTAGGGAAACATTGATTTGTTCTTGGAAAGAGAGCTGGAATCACACAGGTGCCAAGAACCTGAGACAGTTCTGAACTTTGGCAGACCAATCTGTCAGTCCCAAAATGAATGCGTAATTTGAGATGAGCCAATTGCACAAGGAGGCTGACATTCCTGGTCCTTCCCTGCATATTCAGGGGTACAGAAACTACTAGAGGGTGCCTGATAGTTCTTGATAAGTAAAAAGTTGGGGGTATATGCGTAACTCGTGAGCAATATCCTAATGTCTCTTGAGTGGGCTTAATGTGTGTTGAGACTGTAAATATGCATGTTTTGGAGGAAGAGGAGGAAGTTTGTTTATCCTGGAGGGTGATGACAAAGCTACTGCAGACTTCTGAGGCGCTTTTATCTGTGGCTGCAGGGTTTCCATGCCTCCCGAATGTTGAACATCCCTTAAGAATAATCAGTTAGCTTTAACGATTTTATAATTAATGAAGCTGGAGGGGAGTTTTGTCTTTGAACTGAGACTTTTAAGAACACCAAAGAGTTTCCTTTTCGTTTGTGAGGCTGAGCCAGATGTGTGCCTTCTACTTTATGTATTTAAAAATCTTTTGGAAATCTACTTGTACATTTGTGCATTTAATTGGTAATCTGTATTGTAAGAGTTCAAAGAGTATTTAAGGATTGTGCTGTGGCTAATATTTAGTATTTATTAGACATCGAAGATAGCAACCAACAGTTAGCTTGTCTGTCCATTAAAGATCTTCAGAGGTGATCAGGAACAATCTTTGTGCACATGATTTATTTATTTACTTCATTTATTATCCGCCTTGCTGAGATTCAAGGGCAATTATACAATTTAAAACATTGCAATAAGAACAGCGTTATACACATGACAGTGCAAAGAAATGGAATTACAAAATTAGATAGCATTGCACTGAAAACAGTTTAGTACATACAATAAATAAGGATTACAAGATTTTATAAAGGACAGGGAAGGTCATCTACAGCCAGCGTAGTGAACTGGGATTAAGTCCTGGTTTAGAATAATGGTCTACGGGAAGGAAAGACTCCAATCTGCCTGAATGCCTGTGCTCAAGGCAATGGAATTCACAAACCAAAATATTTTCAATCATGCTCAGTGTGCCAGCAGGAAAGCAAACTAAATTTGTGCCTGTTGCAAAAAAAAAAGCAACAAAAATAGGTTTATTGTGACATATGAATGCAGCCATATTATCATTGGAGGGTATAATAGATGTCATATTTTGTCAACCTATATTGAAGAATGCTATAAAATAGTTTTAAATTGTGCCCATCCTGAGGATTTTTTCTATTTGAGTTACTCAGAGGTGAGCAGGAGCCAAAGCCCTACCTATCGCCTTAGCTACTGGTTTTAGAAGGCTCCAGGGGGAGCATAAATTGCTTGTATTTACTTCTATTCAGTCCCTCCCACCCAGTTTTCTTGTGTAGATATCTCCACCACCACCACCCTCTGTGGGCTATGTATCTGGTGAAAGAGGTAGGGATGCCAAGTCAATTTTTCTTACCGGCGGGGGAGCCTCCGGGAGCCATCTGTCGATGTGTGTGCGTGCCGCCAGCACGTCACCAGAAGTGACGCGCTACGTCGATCACATTGAAGGCGTGGCCCTGATCGTCGGAGGGAAAACCATAGAGTTTTCCCTCCGACGATCGGGGCCACGCCCCCAACGTGATTGACGTGGTTGCATCACCTCTGGTGACGCAGCCACTCTGCGCTTCGGGGGGCGGAGTTCCCCCTGGGGCCCGATTCCGCAGCGGTGGGAATCGGGTCTCCGAAGCGGGGGTTTACCCGCCACCCGCCCCCACTTGGCAGCCCTAGAAAGAGGGCAAACTGTGTGTGTTGTACAGTTCCTATAGAATGAATGGACCAGACAACATCCCAATGTTTGAGCTAAAAGTGAATCAGAGTGTGGAACTTTTGACAGTTGCATACAGATAGTGGGTGATTTGGTTCCTCCTTCTATATGGTACCACTGTTGCTCAGAAGGAACCCCTGAGCTTAAAGGAATTGATTATTTGGAAAAACAGGGTGTGGGCAGACAGTGCCCAAACCTCCCATAGTTGTCTGGTTTGGCCTCTTTTGCCTTGTTGACTGTATCCAGGCCAACTCATGTTACGACCTCAGGTATAAGCTTAGTTTAGCCATTTGTCTGGCCCCTGCCACACACACATGGTTTGACCAGATACCAATCCTGTCTATCAGAACCTCCGACTGCTATCCTTTCCCCCAATTTCAGCTGTCTTACAGTCTACTACGCACTCAGATAAGGCCAGCCTAATGGAAAATGCCCCAATAACTGCTTTAAAAATTCTCTTCTGTGTTTGGACTGTCAGGATAAGAGAACCACAGAAGGCCCAACAGGGTAACAGCATACCGATGGTAAGACCCCAGGAAGGATCTCAGTTTAGCCCATTTCTACCCTCCCCCCCATACGTGCTTGGTTTGGTCCGCCTGTTCTCTGGCTGTTGTTGGTAGGTATGGGCGAAGCCTGTCTCCCATCCTGTTGCCTTACCTGGTGCCCATCATTTTCTCCCCTACACCCAGATTTGGACTTCCATGTACCCTGGACTTACATCATCCTTCACCCACAAAAAATGCTCACCCACCGATAGGGGCCCAGATCTTCAACTTTTCATCCTATGCTGTCTTGGATTCTGTTTTTAACCATAAATGAGGCCCAAAGCAGAGCTCCACTGTTCAGAGCCCAGGTAAATCCAGGTGCAGAAAACATCTCAAGCCCTCCTTGTTTGTAGTTGATTTGACACCTGAACCATCTTCCATTGTTGACATCACCAGACTACAGCACTATCGGACTCTTCTTCAAAACAGGCAGAGTATGTTTTTCTTCTCCCCATCTTACTTTCCATCCTGATTGTAAAGTTTCACATCTCTGTCTCCTTGTTTCTTAGCATAGCTGCCTTCCATCCTAGATCACAGTGCCTTGCCACTAGCCAGTGTCCCCCATTGAATTCCACTGCAACAAAGAAATAGCTGACCTAACTGCTGTATGCATTGTGAATATCAGGGTCTTCTTCCTTTCCTTCTGAAATTCCTCCCCTTCTTGTTCCATCCACCACATTTTTGGGTCCCTTTGGTGCAATCCCTTGTCTATCTGTGGATTGGTTTGCTATAGAGACGACACGTGGGAGGACACATAATTTAAAGAATTGGGCATTTAACTTAAAATATGACTGAAAATTAGGACCATGCAAAGTGAACAGTTTTGTTGGGTTGTCATATGTAAATTAAGGAAGGCTGAGCGCCGAAGAATAGATTCTTTTGAACTATGGTGCTGGAGAAGACTCTTGAGAGTCCCTTGGACTGCAAGAAGATCAAATCAGTCAATCCTAAAAGAAATCAACCCTGACTGTTCCCTGGAAGGCCAGATAATGAAACTGAAGCTCAAATACTTTGGCCACCAAATGAGAAGGGAGCACTCCCTGGAGAAGACCCTGATGCTGGGAAAGATTGAAGGTCAAAGAAGACGGGGACGGCAAAGGATGAGATGGTTAGACAGTGTCATCGATGCAACGAACATGAAATTGAGCCAACTTCAGAGGACGGTGGAAGACAGGAGGGCCTGGCGGGAGATGATCCATGGGGTCGCGAAGAGTCGGACTCGACTGTGCGACTGAACAACAACAACATATGTAAATTGCTGTGATGTTACTACAGTTTGAACGGTTTAGCTTCACTGTCTGGTGCTTTCGTCTCAACTCCTTCGTTTTTATATTCTGTATCTTTTAGGGCAGTAAAGTTACTTGCTGGTTAAGTTTTTGTTTCCTTTCTCTTATTCTCTACTTGTCGACTTACTGTGGCAAACTGGGACCCATGTATACATTAAACTAAAACGTTCCCCTTTTGCCCTTAAACTTGTGTTTTATATGTATATGTAGGATACTCTATATGTTACAGGCTTCTTATGAGGACTGATTTGGGTAACAAGCAAACAAAGACCTGAATCCTGACTAATTAGGTTGGGGGTGGGAAGGGCAGAACTGCAACAAACAGCTGACCTGAGGGATTTATGCCTTGTGAAGATCCAAGTGGGGATGGAATGAAGATAATGAACAAATTTCTGAAAGCACCCTTCTGGAATTAAGGGGATGCCAAGAGAGCAATAGGTTTGTATGAAGGCTATTTTGTCATACTGTAGAGAAAGAAAGGTACAGAGACGTCACTGATCGATGGAACTTTCTTTTGGGTGAGTCCAGCATTGGAGGGTAGTTCCTTTTCCAGATGCTATTTATCAGTGAGCTTCAAAAAACGATTAGGCAAAGTCTTAAAACCTCATCAATGATGATTAACTATAAAATTGAAACGAGAGTCTTGTTTACCTCTAAATACTGGCACTGCAAATAAACAGGAAGGCCTGTAGTGTGTGTGAGCATGAGACTGCCTGCTAGAGGAAACAGAATGCTGGACTGCACTGGTTTTGGTCTGTTTCAGCAAGGGAATTTTCATTGTTGTGAGCACCTTTGAATTAAGAGGCTTTAGTTTTCACTGGCAGTGTTTTAAAGAACAGAAGATTTTATGATCTAGTATTTAAGAATACTTGTCCAGAATAAAGAACACCTACTAACTGGGATGAGTAGGGAATGGATAGATGCAGCTTTACTGGAGGACAGAAACAAGCTTTGTAGGTGGACTCTGGCCCCTGCCACACGGCAGGGAAAAAGCCGCCAAAAAGATCCCCTGGCCGCACCACCTTTCTCCCCGGCACGATCAGACGCCGGGGAGAAAACACAGATCGGACGACGAGCCAGCCGAACTGCGCATGTCGGAGCATGCGCAGTTCGCCTAGGAGCCGGGGACGTGCCGGCGCAAGGATGCGCCGGCGATCAGACTCCCGGTTTGCGGCGCACCATTGGGATGAACCACCTCGGTAGGTGGTTCCAACTTGGAGCGGTTTATCGCATGGATGGGCCAGTTCGGGGACGGAAGCACTACGCTTCCCAAATGTTGTGGTGTGATCGCGGCCATTTGCTCCGCCCCCGAACTGTCCCGCTACTGGCCCAAATCCCCTCGTGTGAACGGGACCTCTGTGTCATAGTCAACGTCACATATTGTCACATGGTATGTTGAATGGATTGTTATTCGGCTTACTTCCGAGCCAGTATTGATAGAAGATATTTTGGTGAGTGGGGTTTCTTATTTTTATCCCACCCTGCTTCACTTGTACCTTGCCTTTCCCCCAAAGGAGTTCTGGGTGGATGGCGTGCATTTTGACACATTTTCTCTGTTAGAGGGTTACCTCACATTTTATAATAGAAGTGGGTCTATACTGGATTCAGCCATGCATCAGATTCCGAGTGAGTTGACAGTACAATGGCTGGAAGAAAGTGGAAACTCCAAACACAAACGCGGCGATTATGGTGATCCTTTCCCCAAAATCCTTGTCATAAACAGATTGCTGGCACTGAGTCCCTCTCTGCCCTCACCACCTGACCTGTGGGTAATCAAAGCAAGGATTTTGAGCATCTCCAAATATTTAAGAAGGGGATATTGTTTGGCTCAGAATGGGATTAGTGTGGTACTTCCAAGTGTGCTTCCCTACTTGTTTACTGATCTGATCTCTGGCTGCACCTACTGGGCACAAGGTAAACACTTGATGGGGGGCAACTATCACATTGCACTTAGGCATGTTTTCCAGGTGAGTATACCTTCAACATCTGTGCCTTACCTGTGAGTTGAACTTAGAATCAATCTCCCTGTTTGCTGCCTGACTCAAACAATACGATTCCCAGCTTTGTGTAGCAGCCATGGTTTAGATTTCATTTCTTCATGCCATGTGGCTGGGCCTGCTTCTTTACATTAGGGGAAATCAGTCCCTCCCCTCGATAATGATTTGGGCAGGTCATTAAAGAACACACATCACTCAGTTTGCCCCTTCTTTGTGCATGGCAAACTGCTCTGCATCCAGACAGATCTACAGCCATTCATTTAGATATGACTATTTCAAGGTCGGTGTTACCCTCGCACAGACAGTTTTATCTCTGAGCAGCATACATTTTCCCCAAATTTAATTCTATGCACTTATGTCCTGCTCTTCCTCCAAAATCCTCCAAGGAGCTCAGGACAGTGTGCATGACAGCTTCCTGCTTCTCACATCAAAAGGAAAGATGAGAAGAAACATCTACCAAAAGACTCTACCCAAGAATGCTAAAGGGGTGTCATGCACCAGCAATGTTCCATCATCTTATGTGGTTCGTGCCACCAGTATTCCACCTCTGACTTTTGGGTCCAGTCTATTGTCCCACAATAGCAAGTGCAGACAAAAACAGCTCCAGTCATGAATCTTATGAACACACAGCCTAATCCTATGCAGGATGCAGAATTTTCAGGGAATATGCACATCAAGTGTTAATCAAGGAAAACTGGTGAAATATGCTTGCAATCCTGTGCACACCAGTGGAGCCTGGACCATTAGGGCAAATGGGGTAATGCCCCATCAGTTCAGCTCCTGCCTGCTTACTGCCCTTACCAGACAGTGAAGGATGTGGTTGGTGGCCAGCAAAGTCTGTCTTCAGCACTGCAATCAAGGAGCTCTCTCCCACCACCAGAAGGAATAGCAGTGGGAAGAGAGGGTGACCAGGATGACATCTCCTGCCATAGCAGGAGACTTGACAATCTTTTTTAGCAAGGAGCCATCCTTATGTCTCCATTTGAGTGTCTGATTGGGCAATGGATCTATAAGAATTCATTGTCCAGGCCCATCAATCTTTCTTCTGGGGGGGGGGGGTGTGGAGGGAGGTGGAGAAAAATCCCATGTATGTCACTGTGACCACACTGGGTTACTGGCCTGTTACTTTAAACTGAATTTCTCAACTGAAATCCCTGCAACTTGTGTAAAATTTTAGAGCACATTATTTATTTATTTATTTACTAGGAATAAGGCTCATTGTGGAATTAAATACAATGAGCTCTAGAAAGAGGCTCTGGGTGGGTGCCCTGGCCTTGGGCACTCAGCGGTAATTTGCTGTGGTGACCTCAGCAGGGTATAATGACACAGAATCCACCATTTTCTCCAAGGGAACTGATTTCTGCCATCTGAAGAGCAGTTGTAATTCTGAGTGATCTCCAGCCCTCACCTGGAGATTGGCAACAATGGTTCCCCGGGAGGAAAAGTACAGTCTTTCTCCACAGTGGGGAAACAAGTTGGTCATTCTCCTCTCCCCCTTTTGATCTGCACAAGCACCCTGCGAGGTAGGTTAGGCTGAAAGTCTGTGAGTGGTCCGAAATCACCCACTCAGCTTTCACAGCAAGAACCTAGGTCTCCCCCTGGAGAAAATAACTGCTTTGGAGGCTGGGCTCTGTGGCATTCTATTCAGCTGAGGCCTCTCCCATCCCCAAACTCTTGCTTCCGTAGACTCCACCACAAAATCTCTAGGAATTTCCCAACCTGGAACTGGTAACCCTAGCCAGGACTTGCCCCAATGAGTTCCCCACAAAGGCCAAAGTAGGCCTGGAAAGGGCCTCCTGCCTTTTCCTTTTTACTGACAGAACCAAGCTTGGCGGCCTAGCAACAGCCACTGAGGGGAAAGTGAGCCACAGAGCAGTTTTGACAGTTTATTCAGACAGGGAATGGCAGTGGGTAGGGGAGAAGAGTGGACCCAGCACCCAGCCAATGGCATGCAATGGCATGTGAGTGCTCTCGAGTGGTGGTTGACAGGCTAATGGCTGATGGATCACACAGCACAGCCAATGGGAGAGTTGGAAAGTGCCAATACGCTGGGATTTTGTATATATAGACCCTGCCTGTCTCCTCTCTGTTTTATCCTTACAACAGTCTTTTGTTGGTAGGATAGGCTGAAAGTGGTTGATTATCTCAAGGTCACCCAGCAAACTTTCATGGCAGAGTGGGAATTTGAACCAGGGTCCAATACTCTTAACCACACTGGCTTTCCTTCTGATCTTCTAGTTTGGGTAATTGAGTATGACAGAGTGGTGCACTGTAGGTGTTGTCTATCTGTCCCATTTTTATCCCTCTTTTTTCCCAAGGAGCTTGGAGAAGTGTACATAGTTCCTTTCTCCTATTCCATGCATTTTGTGTGTGTGTGTAACATGCAGGCATATAGGGTTCCAGCAACAGAGAAGCCTCCCTCTTAGAAAAAGGGGGTGCAGCCTATGGGGAGAGCTTTCCCTTGGCCTGTTAGATGAGAAAAAGCAGCCATGTTATCTTGGCTTTAAAAAACTGAGCAGGATTACCTACCTACTGTCCAAGGGTTCTTTTTTGTATTGAAGACTTGGGCATTTGTTTCCAACTTTGTACACCGTTCCTTTGAGAAGCATTACTTGGGGTCAGAGGTGACCCGTGTAAATATTCACATGCCACAAAAGTAATTGGAAAAGGTTGCTTATTTAGAATTTGAACAGTGAGAGCGATCTGACCTTCAGAGATGACATCCAGCGGCTATGCAGTTTGTGCCACCTTTGATTTTTTGTTCTGGCAAAATACATCTGTGTTAATGATTTCTCTAGCCCATGTCAACATCTAACAAACAGCAAAGGAAAAAACTGACCAATCAGATAGTGAAATTTTACGGCTACCAATGCTCCAAGGAACTAGTGTACTGTCTTTAAAATCTCTCCTCCTTCAGAATCAGTCCTATATGGCAGAATAAATTGAGGGTATTTAAAAAAAACAAAAACCCTTCGCACGCAGGACATTTCACCCTCCCCTTCAAGCCCAGGAGGACACAGTCATTTTCTGCAATAAGGGAAATCCTGGACAGGTGAATTCATACAGGTATGTGTCAGCAATGGCGCCTTAGTGCTCCAGAATGAAAAGAGAAGCATCTCTGTAGGGTGAGGGGGGGGGAAATATTTTGTCCTTCAGCCTTTTCCCTGGCCTGCAAAGATGAAGAAGAAGGGCTATGGAACAACATTTCTATTCAGTTGTTGAATTTATGTACTTAAGAAAAAAGCTGGACCTTCTTCCCACCTTGCAGCATAAGCTTCCTTGCCCAAAGAAAACCAACCCTCTTTCAGGCTGCAGTCCTACACACACTTGAATTCTCTTGAATATTGAAGGATTTTACTTCTGACTGTACCTGCATGGGGTGGCACAATTAGTGATAATTAAAAGGCACAGCACATGTTCTCCGATCACTTTGTTACCAGAGCTTCTGAAAAATGTTTTATGTGAAAGGAAAGTGTTGCCCACTGCACATCTTTTTGTTTAAGAAAACTTCCTTCCCTGTTACTTACGCTTTAAAGAAAGTTCTTCACTGAACAAATGCTGCTGTGCTTTACAGTTCTGTCTACTCAGCTGTGGCATCTCCACAGGACCAGGCAGATTAGTGCAGGCAGTTGTTACCCAAGTTTCTTCCAGCGGTATGCGCCCAGCATTGCATTGCATTTTACAGGAGGGAGGGAGATTTGTGTGAACTGAGGCATGGAAGTATTGTGATGGGGAGACAATACTCCTCTCCCCATGTCTATAACACACAGACTGTATATGTTGCTATTATTATAGCCAAGCAACTTGCTATGTGTTTGAGTTACAGGTCGCTTGATCCTCAGAATAAACTCTAAGCTGGTACCTGATATTTTTATCCTAGCAATAGAGTAGAAAGAATGGCCTGTTTGATAAGTGCTTCTCACAAAGTATGTACATTCCCATGAAATCAGATAAAACATGTTATTTTAATGGCATTCAGGAAAATTAATTACAGGGGGGGGGGGGGGGGCTGATGCAAAGAATTCATCCTATTCAATGAATGTATGAAGTGTGTAATCAAAAATTAATGTTGGAGCACTGGAAGACCTCCAGGGCCATCAAGTGCCTGCATGTTTAATTAGATCTAAGAAGTTTTTTAAAAAAAGTCTGAATCAGTACATGAGTTTCTTTAAAGAAATCCACCCATTTTTATTCAAACATCTTTCTCTATATAGGGCACTGAGTTATGTTTTGATGTTGCATGTTCCGTTCTGAACAAGGGTTGTCCTTGGTTGTCCCCTTTGCTTTCTACAGAGAAGCCATGCTTTAGCAAAGTGATATTAGCCTGAGAATGTCTTGGATCCAGTGGCTCTCTTCCACTAAGCGAGGAATCCTCTTTAGAGGAAGGACTCTTCCTCTAATAAAGGATTCCTCACTTAGTGTAAAGGAACCAATGGATCCAACCCAGGGATCTTTTATATGGACAAAGTGACAAAATGGGTCAATGGATGATCTACATCGGATTGTCATCCAATCATCCACTTTCTGGGGTGTCTGCTTTGCCCCATTGTTTCTCAAACCTGCTTAACTATGACCTTTCCTAAAAGGTCATAGTCAAAGAAGATTTTGTTGTTGTTGTAGGGATGGGAAAGTTCAGATTTTTGAGTTTCCCTGCCCACATCAGTGCTATTTCAAGGTCCCTGTCTCTTCATGTCTGTCATTCACCTCCCCTCCATTACAGGGCTTTTGTTTTTTACAGTACTGTACTAGTGCACAGAGCTGTGTTGGAAGTCAAGCAAGACTGGAAAAAGATCTTCTCTTTCCCCTCCCATTGCAGGCTGTGCTGTGATCAGCATCTACAGGCTGGGAACTACCACCTTCTTCTCTCCCACTGCAACTCCTGCTGAAACCGCTTATCCATTAGGCTCCAGTCCTGCCTCTGCTTCTGCCCACCCACTTAACCACCTTCCCCTCCAGGCACAGAGCAACTAGCATCCAAGGGAGAAATGCTCTCAAAAGCAGCTCCGGGGAGAGGGGAGAAAAGGGGCAATTCCTAGCCTGCAAATGCTGATCTCAGAGTATCTTTTGGGGAAGGGGGATCACGACTGATCTCCCAACCACAGAGATCAGTCCCCCTAAAGAAAGTGGCATCTTCACAGGGTGGACTCAATGCCATCACAAAGCCTGCTGAGCTCCCTCCCTCAAACTCAGCCCTCCCCAAATCCCACCCCCAGTTCTCCAGGAATTTTCCAGCCCAGAGTTGGCAACCCTATTGTTGGGAGGGACTGGCAGCTGGAGGAAAAGTACAGAGAGAAGTCTGGTGTGGACTCTCCTTTGCCATCACAGTGAGAGGAGAATGAGGGAAGTATTGCCATGATTACGCTTCCATAGGCACTGGTTAGTTAAAAAGCAGCACAACCTAATGAGACCAAAACTAGTATTTTTAATTGCATTTAAGAAGTGGTGTAAAAACATGTTTATTTCGCAGTGTCATTTATATTTGTAAGACAATGAAGTGCACAAGAAAACTTTCACTTAGATGATAGATCATCTTGTAAGAGCATGCCCTGTTTGGACTCTGTAGCCACTCACATTGATGCCACAAAGTTTGTGTTCTTTCTCTCTCCCTAGCCCAAAATAAGTTGTAAAATTCCACCATCTTGCTCACAACAAAGTATTTGTTGAACAGTCCCATTAATAAACCAGCATTTATGTCTCATGGTGGTGTGGGGGAGAAATGCCTCTGTAGTGCGGTATCATCATAGAACGCTGAACACTATATTGAAATTATCTATCTGGAAAGCCTCTTCTGAGTTTTCAAGGGTAAGGAATATACATTTCCTACAAACTTACCAACGGAAGATCAAAACTCTCTGGTGACCTAATTATATTGTTTTGCTGTTGCTTCACTGGCACAAGCAGCGCCCCACGATTTCTGAAGAACGTATGGATTCCTGGTATGTCCAAAGTCGCTGCTCAGTGGGCTGATTGGTGTGGCCTCTTATTGGGGCTCCACTTCATATTTCAAGATGTGAGAGTAAAACTTGTGGTTGGCATTTTCCAGCACCATCACAAACACCTCTGTGCACCCAGAAGTGCTGCACGATCCCTCCCAGTAACCCTCCTTACTTAGAGAGAGGGGGAAAGTTTTTTCACATTGAACAAACGCCTTGGCGATGTTATGAAGTTTGAGTTTGAACTTGATACTGTGGTTGGCTGTCAGAAGTCCAGCTAGTGGCTCCACGAGTTCAAAGCCTTCTGCCCACTTGCTGTAAGTCTGGGGAAACACTGGCCACTTGACATCGGCATTTGGGCAGGAAATGAGGTAGTTGAAGATGTAGTTATAATTGCCAGGATCTGACTTTTTTTTGGCAAAGATTTTCAGAGCAAAATTCCCTGCATGAGGGAGATGGATCTTAAAATCGACCTTGTTTCCTTGGCAGACTTGCAAGATATGCCGCCTGCTTGTGTCCTCGGTGAGGCTTTTGTTGTCAGAATGCAGTGAGGCTAAAACACTCAAGTCTTTACTGAGGATGAAGCTGAGGTCACAGCACCCGTCATTGGTGTTGATAATTGGGCCTCGGTGTGAAGGCTTGAGGAACCCTTGCCTCTCGGTGAACCAGCTGTGTCCAACAGGTTGATGGAGTTCCTTTGGAAAGCAAACATTCCTGTCTATGGAACTGCATTCGACAATGTATTCGAGGACACAGCTGTAGAGCTCCTCCGAGCCTTTGGACGACTTGGCATAGAGCTGTAATTTATGGCTCCCTATCTTCTGTGGATAGAGCTCCAGATTCATACCACTCCTCTTCAGAGTCATCAAGCTATATTCCTTTGCCCCTTTCAACTCGAACATAAACAGCATCGGGGAATGGCTCTCCACTGCTATTGCTACTTTCCCATTTACTGTGACATGCAAATAAAAAGGCTGGTTAGAAAAAAGGCTGGCTAGGATGTTTCCTTATATTTACTCAAAAAACACAAATCAATCAAAAGCCCTGGGAGAAAATGACCTGGAGAATAGAATATCCCAAGAATTGTCAATCATTTTGGCAGTGAAAAGGGAGAATATTATGGTTGGCTGGTTAGAATTTGTCAAGCTTCTGTCAAATCCAAATTCAGAATAAATAACAAGAGGGTTGATTGGGAGGGAGTTTTGGTTTGGGGTACTTGTTTTCGCTCTATTTTATTATAGATGCAACACAAATGCTCATCATTCTGGAAGAAAAAGATGAAAGTGTCTCTGGCTTTCAGTTACAGCTCAAGCTGCCTGCAGTTTTGACTGCAACTCCTTAGAAGCTGTCAGTGTTCAGAGAAAGCCGAGAGAGTTCAAAAGACAAGATTCCAAAATGAGGTTCTTCGTCCTGCAGTTAGGTTCCGAATGACACCAAAGGGAACAGCTGAGCACTTGATGCTTTTGAAACTCAGTGCGCTTACACATACACCCCAATAAAATGCTAAGCTTCAGACGCTCGTTTTCCTGAAACTTTCCTCCTTAGTTTTGAGCTAGAATACTGAAATAATGATTGGGACCCATGCAATCTAATCTGTAATAGCATTTTAGATTTTGTAGAGACTGGAATCCTAAAGCTGATGGTGATTATGGCCAAGAATGGCTGCAGAATGCCAGAGCCCCAGGGTTTAGTCCCACAGAGCTAATCTTACAAAGTAATAAAGCACCAGCCTCGATCCTAATCTTTGCTACTTATCGTTTCCACCAGCTACAAGCTGGAACTGTTCAGCATGTCAGCATGTGGCAAGAGCCTGTGTGACTGTACCTGTTTGAATAATTGGTGTTTCTGGGTGGGCTGCCAGCAATCCCATCTTGTAAAAGTCACTCTTGTATAACATGTTGCTCTCAAACTGTTTCAGTGTCACAGTTGGTTTGAGTAGCTGCCAGTTGCTGTTGTCTGGGAAATGATTATTAATAAATAGGGCAGGGTGGGTAAGGAAATAAAATTCATTGTATCTGGAAAAAGAGAGAGGAAAGTGCAGCGTTGGCAATGTGAACATTTTCATCTGCATTTAGACTTGCACCGAAGTTAACCAAGGCTGCAATACCAAGCATATTTTTATTTAAGCAACTTTAGCCAAAATCAGTGGGATTTACTTCTGAATACTTGTGACAGGGAGTGGACCATAAAGAAATCAACAGAATTCTTGACAGGAAAAGCAGAATTTGGGCTCCATTGACTTGGCTTGGGGTCAAAAGAGGCAAGATGCTGGCAGATTCAAGCTCAAAGCCTCCCATGGCTTAAAATATGGATGGAAGCTGTGCAGTGCCCCCCCTCCCAGATGTGTGAGAGAAAGAAAGTTTAAAATTCTTATTCTCATGTAGTTTTGTCAAGAGAAACTGCCCCCCCCGGTGGTACTGGAACTCAGTGGAAAAATGATGGCACCTTAGAAGAGTGGGTGCAGTCATGTTGAGGCTGTTTTCACATGAGTTATTTGACCCAGACATGAGGTCTTGGTAAGCGCTTTCCCTCCCTTGCTTCCTCACAGCACCATGGTGCATTTGTGCACCTCCTGGGTTTCTCTGGCCCTCCCCAAGTCTTTCCCAGGGAAAGATGGCTGCCATGGGGGTAGAAAAGATCAGATTTTCCCGCACACGGATAGTGACGTTTGTTTCAAAAGTTCAGGATTCAAGTGGGGAAGTCACTGCTCCTTGTTGCTGGTGTATCCTCCTTACTGTTTATGGAGGAAGCCCCAAATGTAAATGGCATAGTCTCTGAATTAGTTTACAGTTGGATCAAGGGAAGAGATGGTTTTGAAGCCTTTAACTGTTTTATTCTGAAAAGAGCTACTGGAAGCTTGTTAAATATTTGCCAGCAGAAAATATATATACAGATCCAGCTCTTGTCTGAAAAGGGATTGTTGCCTCTTTGTGTTGTAATCTGAGGACTGAATAGTCAGGTAAATGGAATGATGGGTTGGATCCAGCCAACTTTTTAATTCAGTCTTCCCCAGTTCCCCTCCTTATTACTGTCCTGTCTCACGGGACTGTTATCCATGCAGGTCCCATAATACCCAACATAATTTTTTAATGATCAAAAGGGAAGCTCTCTTTTCTCTTCTTAACTAGTGGAAAAGTTGGTTAGATCCAATGCAATCCTTAAGCACAGTTACATCCTTCTAAGTCCTCTGATAGCAACTCATCTAGAAGGGGGTAACATTATTTTTAAATTAGTACTTTGTAATGAATTAAAAATAGATATAAGTATGTGAAACAATTGCATCAGTGTTGATTGTTGTGAAACCAGAATTAAAAATAGGCATACGTATGTGAACAACTGCATCTACATTGCATGTTTTGAAGCCTGTTAAAGAAAACAAAGAGACTCGCTGCCTTTTCATGCCCCAGCCCCACATGCAGGGAAAGAAGAGAGATGCACCTGAAGGTGAACTTGCTGAAGCAGTCATCCATAGAGCCACTCCCCCAGGTGCTATCCACCAAATGCCACCTTCCATCAAGGTAAACAGCATTCCAGGCATGATCATATTCTCCTGTAAAGGTCTGCCCAGTCCTGTAACCATGGCCTTTAGAATGGCCAGATAAGTTCATGCACTGCACCCCTGCAACGCTGAGGGGAGGAAACAAAAGAAGGGACTTAGGAAGCAATGGAATCATTTCTAAAGCATGGCCTTTCTTTGTTCAGGATCTTACACAAACTGTTACTGTCTTATGTGCTTGTCATAGATTTCCGTAATTCTGAGGCTATTTCTCAACATTGCTGATTATATCTGTGATGCTGCTGCTGGTACTACTACTACTACTAACAAAGAGTAAGGTTAGATTTTACTTAATGTCCTTTCTGTCATGTTTTGTTTGGGGTTAAATGCAAATAAATGCTTTCCTCTCACCATAACAGATGATGAAATGTTTTGCAATTTGGAGATATGACTAGAGAAGTAAAATGTTGTCTACCTAAGAAGACACTGCTGAAACTAGTCTCAGTTTCCTGAAGAACAAGGGTACTCCATGGCATGTTTGGAGGTTCAGGCAGAAAAGAAGAAAATATCTGCATTGTATTATGGTGGTGGCAACTAGCGTGCCCTGGGTTAGTGGCCTCTCTTTCCTCCATCTGTTTGCTTCCTTGTATAACTCCTGCACAATAGCAAAATGGTTGATCCAAATTTGCCTGTTCCTAGTCTCAAACCAAGGTCAGGGTGTAATCTAGGCTGGACAGATTGAGAAACATGGCCCTGCACAGCCTAAAACTGGAATCCCAGGCAGATCAGTGGTATGGTACCTCTGAGAGGATGCAGGCTGTGGCCAGCTCTGCAGTGAGCAAAGACAAGCAGGTTTAAAAATACTGCCCATGGCACGGCGATGGCCTAACCAGGTTCTTGCTTCTTATTGTTAACAACTCATCAATTAGGAGTCCGTGGGTAGCAACGGGATGCAAAGAGCTCCCTTGACACTTAACAAAGCTCATAGCTTGAGCTGTGTGATGGTAGACGGAATTAAATTTGTGGTAACGTGGATTGAAAGAAACAATTGGAATTGATTGCAGACACTGATACAATCATTGCAGGCAGTTCAGCGAAGGCATCTGCTCAGTGCATGGAGATGATTAAAAGCAAATAAGATGTTAGCCTGTGTTTCAGAAGGGAATAGAAAATAATCTAGAAAATGTTACAGTGGTGTTATGCAAACGACATGACCTTCCCTTCAATACCACAGACAGGCTTGGTCACTTCAATGAGAAGAAAAGTCGTTGGGAGAAAGATAACAAGAATACTAATTTTCTGAGGGAAAGTGCATGAGAGAAGAAGAGTTATTTCTGCTCAGCGGACAAAGAAATGAGATCACTGCCTCCAATAACTGTGTATGATTGGCAACGTGGTCACAGTCTATATAATTAACAAATGGTGCAAATGGCCAGTTGGTTGTTTGTTCTTTCCCATAATAGCCATAGCTGGGCCAGCACTAGAGGCAACAGTGATTTCTGATTTAAGCCTCTGAAATATAAACCTATCTGCACACTGCTGCTTCCCTCTGCCAAGCTGATGTTTTGTTCGCTCAGTTAGAGCTGCCCTTAGTCAATTAACTTTGCTGTTGTAAACTGTGGGCTGCCAACTCAACCAGCTGCCCAAGTCAGTGAGGCTCTGCAATTTGGGGCAGGTTCTACTTCAGCATGCCAAACTAGCAGCTAAGCATTATTCTTTAAAAAATGTGTTTGTAGCTAATATGATTTATACCCACCACAGAGACGGCTGGTAAATTGCCGAAACCATTTGCTTCGGAGGCTGTTTTTTCTGTTAACAATTAGTGTTGCAAGGTGAGATTTTCTCACGTAAAGTTCCTTCAGAGTTCATCGGGCTCTGAGAATGCCCTTCTTCTCCTGACTGTCACCAGAGCCACTGAAGGCCTGCCAAGCTAAGCAGCTGTCAGCGCAGAGACCCCCACCAGCTGTGTCAGCGATCTTGGACTCTACTCAAACATGGTTGGTTTCAAAACCAGAACATGCTACAGAGCGCCAAGATTCTGGGTATGAGAGGCCTTGGTCATGGCCCAGTGCGGAAAATGCTTGCCATTAAAACACGCTGAATTAGAAATATGATGCCCTCCACCCATGATGATGGAAAAGCTAGAAGAAGTGTTATAGTTGCCTGAATGTATCATCAACAGCCGAGAGAGGACTGTTTAGCTCCATCAAAATTTTCTCCCTCATCACAGAGAAAATTAATTAGAGCACCTACTGTAAACCATTATCATGATTTGCTTGCTCTTGGCAGACCACAGGGAGTTCTTATTCTACAGCCGCTGTAGGAAAGAGCTCTTGAAAAGCTTTTATGAAACTGCCTTCTACAGATCCAGATGGGTAGCCATGTTGGTCTGAAGCAGCAGAAAAAAGACTAAGTTCAATGGCACCTTTAAGACCAACAAAGTTTTATTAAAGGGCTTGCACATGAAAGCTTATACCTTAAATAAAACTTTGTTGGTCTTAAAGGTGCCATTGGACTCAAAATTTGTTCTGCCTTCTACAGAGTCAGACTGATTGGCATCAGTCTTTCGTATCACCTGGTCCTTTTAACTAGAAATGTTGGGACTGCACATGGGACCTTCTGCATGAAAAACTGATGCTCTACCACTGAGCCATACCACCACCTCATGCTGCTGACCCTCCTCAGTAGAGCCTTGATTGACAAATGTTGCAGCATCCAGAAATTAATGATAACGATACTAGCACTTGTTATGTTAGATGGTTAAATGGTTTTAGAATTGTTTTAATTGCTTTATTGTAATTTATGTGCCGATTCTTAGGTAAGCCACCCTGAGCCGGCCTTGGCTGGGAAGGCGGGGTAGAAATTTGATAGATAAATAAATGATGAACTAACTTAGCAAAACTTCTTTCCATTCACCTCATACATTAATCCTTTGGATTGGAGCAGACAGCACACCTGTACTGGATTGCAGAAAGGCTTGTTTTTATTCAGACATTATTGGTATTTGCTGTGACAAAAACACAACAAGGGGAATTGTGGTGCTTTGCTTAACTTTTTTTTTTAGAAGATGGGATCAGACAACTATGTGAAAGAGAGTTTAGTCTGTCTCATTCAAGGGAGAGGGGCTAAGTTACTTATCAATACACCTTCCTGCCCTTTTATCTCAGGGCTGACTTTTTGCACTGGAACATAGTTGAGGTAAGATATGGACTTTTGTGGGCTGCAAAAAGCCCTTTGAAACACTCACTGTAGTGGTCTTCCACTTTTTTCTTCATTTGTTCACAGCACTGATATGCTATTGCTTTCTCACCATTTGGGCCAACTTTCTTTTTCATAGTGTGATCCCAACCAATCCAGGATCATATTGTTAAAGCCACATTTGGGTGGTCATCAAAGTGTGATAGCATTAAGTGAGGGTTAATGAGTCTCTCCCATTGCCCTCTCTCTGAAGGGGTGGTAGTGGTGGAGAAAGATAGAGCCTGACATGTGACTAGCTGTCAGCAAGCTGCCAAGTGTTTTTTCTATTTTCCTTTCATGCGCATTCCTTCTCCTGTGCTTAATTGCCACTCTGCTGCAACGAGTATCTTTCAAGGCCGCTGGAGGAGTCACTGGAGTGATTGCTTTGGCTTCAGCCAGGATGAGCCGTGGGAAGCTCGTACCTGTTTTGCTTTGGGTAGCAGTTGGTTCTCAAGCCTCATGGTGTGCGCGGGAACCACACTAATTGGATAGTGCTAGGGTTGTCAAGTAGTACTCACCTCCGGAGCGGGGGACTCCGCGCGCGCCGCATGCACGTCACTAGAAAGTGATGTTATGACGCCGGGCATGCTGGGGGTGGGGCCACAACCATCCAAGGGGAAAACATAGAGTTTCCCCTTGGATGGTCGTGGCCCCGCCCCCAGCATGCCCGGCGTCATAACATCACTTCCTAGTGACGTGCACGCCGGGGGTGGGGTTCCCCCGGGGCCTGATTCCGCGGCAGCGGAAACCGGGCCTCCAAAGTGGGGGTTTACCTGCCCCCCACCCCCACTTGGCAGCCCTAGATAGTGCTGATATGAATGTACTATAATTTTATATGCACATAGTTGACCTGTCATTCCTAACAGTGTCCCTGTTCATGCATCTATAGCTTCAATAAAAGTAAAACCTTCCTGCAAGTGTGTACTTCGTTGTTGCTGTGGGTCCTGACACTAGCTGTGGCAGAGTTAGAATGGGGATGTACACTTAGATATGTACCTGAATGCACCTCTCATTGAAAATAATGCAGTTTTGTGCAGATGGCAACAAGTGCATCCAAATGCTGATGTGTGGATGGTGGATACTGGCATCTGGATGTGTATCTGGATATGAATGCCATCAGCTTTACTTTCAGTGACAAACATATTTTAACACATGCTCCCGTCCACTTTCTGCTACAACCTGCCAAGCACACACAACTGGGTTGGGTGAGGAAATACTGGCTCAGTTAATCAAAATCATTTATAAAACCATTACTGATAATTCTAATGTTTCATAAGGTTGATATTTCCTTTTCCTGGATCCCACAGGGTTGGCCTGGAAGAACTCTAAGCTGTAATTAAAACAACAACAAAACTTCCCTTTCTCTAATTTTAAATGTCATTTACCAAGAATAGGCATATTTCCAAAGGATCAGGGATGAAGACAGTTTTGGAAGGAAATCTAATTATTGATTGATTCAATTAAGGTCTGTATGTGATGAAGAGGATGGTGCAGGAAATCAAGGCTGCAAAAAAGTTCACAAGTAGGCCAAGTACAAAAATTGCCAGATCTAATTCTTAAAATAAATGGAGAGAAAAGTCCTACTTTGAAGAAGTCTGTGGGAACTTTTCCTACTGTCAGACAGAAGTGAATAATGGTAGTTGTACATCCATCCTCCCTCTAGCCTATGCAAGAGGCTTAGGGTTAGGGTGTGTGCAGCTGCTGGCAGAGAGCATGCTCAAGCTCAGCATGTGATGCTGCTCACCATGTCTTACATGCAAAGAACTACTTGGAGTATTCTGTAGTCCACAGACCTCTTCTTTTTTAACCTTCAGATCTTCAAGGAAAAAACACACAGCTTCTCCTAACTAAATTATCTCCGTGTACTCATCTGCCATTATGTTAATGCACTGCGAGCCTCAGCAGATGGCACAAAGTAAATTATAGTGGGGGAAGGGAGGAGCAAAATTGACCTTTCTAGTTGCTGCTATTCAACAGTCCAATTTCAACATTATGTTTCAAGTCGTGGTTGATGTCAGTGGAGGTAGGACTCATACAGGTGACAGTGAAACAGCAATATTTGTACCAAACATTTCTGTTCTTAATGTACCTGCACATTTGTTCAAAGAGGCCAGCGTATCCCTCACAAATGCTCTTTCCACTCTGAAGTACATCCTTGGGCTTGAAAGACAGCTGATCTTTGTTATAGAAGCCCACAACATCATATTCTGGCAAAACAAAGTGGAAATTTCAGCCAAATGGGTAGAGCAAAACAAGCAATGGGAAGTTACAAAATCTGTTATGCCCCAACTACCCAGATCTGTCATAGGTCACATATATCTGTGCTAAGTAACAAGGAACTGTTCATTTACAAAGAGGTATAGGAGATGTTTCCTCTATACATGTCTGCTTTCAGACATTATATGCAATTCAGGAACCAACCCACAAAGCCTCAACTTCATGTTTGCATGTATAACTCGCATGGTTTTTTTATTATCCTTGAAGTTCTTCCAATCAAAATTTGTGGACGTTGGTGTTGTGTTCAATCAGATCCTGATTAGTCAGTAATCCTCAAAGACAGAGCAGGATTTCAATTGAATTTTTCAGGAGTGACATGGCCAGGTTTACTATCAGAGGAAAATATGATACAAATGTGGTGGTGATGGTAGGGGATGGCTGTCACACCAAAATGTTATACAGGATTGGCCGGGGAGCCAGGCATATTTTTGATCCTCTAACTTATTGCTTAGATTTTTCTGCTCCTGGATACACCTTTGCAGGTCTACCTTCAAGCCCTGCTCTGCAATTATGAAGGCTAGAATGCCTGTTACTGAGACCTGCTCCCCCTATCCTTGTACATTCACAGTAAAGTCTTTATTTTTGAAACATAACCTAGGACCTTCATGTCCATGGCAAATTATATGATTTTTTTTGCTTTACGCACAACTGGATCCAGCATGCTCGGTGGGGAGGGAGAGGGGACCTTGAGGAACAGAATTTTGGGAAGCATTTAGGGCTGCCTAGGGAGGGGAGAGCCAAAAAAAGTGCTCTGGGGACCTGTGGAAATGATGTGTTAGATCCAACCCAGAGTCTTGAAATTAATGTTTTTATTGCCCACATCCTGCCTTCCTTTATTCATGGAGCTTAAAACAGCTTCCAGGGGATGCACGGGAAATCACCCATCTGGGCTGTGACCAGACCAGACCTGCTTAGCTTCAGCAGGGTGGCTACATGGTGTGCCTTCTAACCATGCCTCAGGACCAAATTTAAAGGCAAGGCCTGTAGCCACTTGGGGGCTGAAATGAAATGTGATAGATATTTTGCATGTATCTATCTCCCAAGAGTTATTTTAGCCAACAGCAGTATCAGGAGACTAAAAGTCTGAGAGGAGAAGGATTTTGCCATTCTTTCCCCTTTGGTCAGTTTCCTGTTCAAAGTCACCCCCCCCCCCCAACTGTTTTCTTCCCACAACCGAAAAGATAGGAGTACCAATACCAGCAAAGGAACCTGAGCAGGTTCTCCAATTTTAACAATTTACTGTTGGCCATTTTTGAACAGTACTAACAAGCCTTCTGCGATGTCACAGGATCTTCACAGTGGGATCTTAAGTGGGGAGAATGGTTCAAGTAAAGAAAATAATTTAGATACATCTTTCCAGGGAACAGACAAATCTAAGGAAAAGTTTTCTGGTTAGGACAGCTTTCCATCTTTTGTTTTTGAGGGGGTTTTGGCTGGTAAAAATAGTAGAATGTACATTTCCCTGAATATCTTCATATGTTTCCAATCTATACTCCCTTCACAAGACTATAAACTGGAGTTTTAAGAAGGACAGAGCAAGGCAAACAATGGTCCAACATTATCCATAGCTTCTAGAGTAAGTGGCAGAGTTCTCTGCTTACCTATGTGGTGGCATATCCATGTCCAGATGGCCCTGACTTTTTCGAGGTCAGTATGTGCAACACGGAGCAAGGTTTTGACCAGATCCTCCACACTACCCTTGGCAGTCACCTGTATTACAAGGATCAAGCAGATCGTCAGTTTCCAATCAGACTGTGTGATGCAGTTACATTCTGTCTCCATGCTAAATCCAAACAAGTCAATAGTGTGCATCTGATTTGGTTTTCCATTACCTGCCAGAACCTCTGGGTTGATCAGTAACGTTCTTCTTGTATTTCATAAAAAGCACACTAGCTTACAGTTTGCCTCAGGACAGTTTTATGAGCCAACACTTTTAGATTCAGAGCTTAACTTTTAAGCATTTGTTATTTATTAGTCTCCTGGAGCGAAGAGATACGGTGAACAGGGTTTTCATCCATGCTTCTTTTGGAGGCCATCTGTGGTTTAAGAAGCAAGTCTTTTGAAATACTGTCAGATGTCCCTCACTCTGTTTATCCCCTTATGGTATGTTCACTGGCATAATGGGGTCCTATTTAAACTGTTTCCTTTCACATGATATGATTGTTTTCATTCAGGCGTCCTCAACCCTCAGGCCAAAGATGAGATTTTATTATTATAATGTCCTCTGTAAGGCATTTTGAAAGTGTGCTGTAGCTATTCTAAAGATCTGGGAACCACATACTCAGAGATGTGTCATTTTGGACTGCTAATAAGAAATGCACAGCAAGTTATTGGGTTAAAATTAGAGGTGCCACTGAAATTGTGCCTAAAGTAAAATTTGAAGCAAATTTTGGTGACACCTTAGGAATTCCTACAATTTTCATTGTCTGAAGTTTTTCAGGTGGACTTCAGCACACTTCTTGTTTGCATTAAATTTTGCCTAAAATGACATTAAAAGTGAATTTATAAATTCCATCTCGGGCAAACAGCGGAGAAATTTTGGGGGAAACAAAGACAGCTTCTATAAGATTAGGGGGGGGAATTTTCAGAGGAAATAGTTACAAAATTAAGATATCCATTAAGCAGGCTCCCTTCTATGGAAATCCAGTTTGTGTTTGATCTACAGTTCATGACTTGTATAAAGGATGTTCTGATGGCCACTAGTGCTTAGACAGATTTAAAGGAACTAGACACTTCATGGAGGATAGACACATCAATGGCTATTAAGTGGAACCTCCATTTTCAGAGAGAATATACTACCGAATTGTGGGAAGGGACAATAACAGGGCAATTAGCTTCCGTGCCCTGCTGATGGCCCTTCTAGGACAATCAAGCTGTCCATTGTGGGAAACAGGCATCTGGACTAGACTACCCATTAGTCTGATCAGGCAGGACTCCTCATGTTCTTATACACCTTTGGATTGCCCAAAGCTATTTCTCCACTAAAATGATTGAGGGAGAATATGTTCAACACAGAATCTAAGAAAAAACTCAGTAGCACCTAATGATGCTTAAAGTAAAGATTGATTGTTTGTGTTGTGCACTCTGTCCATGTAGAATGGGGTTGTCTGAAGGACTCAAATGAGCAATAGAATTTTGGCCACCCTCCGACTTCAGCAAATTCTATTTTATAACTTGCCCAAAAGCTGCAGAATCCATTTTGCTCTTAGTTATCAATCAATAACCCAATTCCCCAGGAAACCCACCACATGATGAATTTAATAAAGGCCAATTCATGCTATTTTGGGGGGGAAAAACTAACGTAGTTTAAACTAACATGCCAACAAGTTGGTTCACTGCACACTTGGATTGCTACTAGTTGCTAAACTTTTACCACACATTGCTGTTGAGCATTCTAGCAATTTGGGAACATGGTAAAACCATACACAGAATGTTGAAAAGTTATCATAGTTTGGAATACGCATAATACCAGGCTGTGTGAATTGATATCGCTGTTCATTCTTCAGTTACTCAGATTCACAAAGATTCCATCAAGTATAGTCATGAAATAGTCACTAGACTCAGTCAACTGGAGTGGATTGTATACGGCTGGGGCAAAAGTTCCAGAAGAAGCAGGAGCTCATTTTGAGCTCACAATAGGATGATTTTTATGGTGTTTTACCTTTGTTGCATATGCATCCAATTTCTCAAATTGCTTCAGGTCTAAAGACATGGATTTCAAGCAGGACTTGTCCCATGGGTAAGCTGGAAACAAACATGCAATCAGGAACAATCATTCTAGAAAGGAAAAGAAATTGCCACTCGACACCTAACCAAGGGCCTAGCCAGATGTTACACTTTCTGCTACATTGGGTTGCCAGTTCTGGATTGGGAAATTCCTAGCAATCTGGGGGTGAAGCCTGGGGAGGATGGAGTTCGGGAGGGAGCTCAACAAGGTTTGTGATGCCATTTGAGTCCACCCTCTGAAGTTGTCATTTTCTTCTGAGGAGCTGATCTCTGTAATTTGGAGAATTCTGGGAGAATTCTACCCTTTACCTGGAGGTTGGGAACCCTGTTTCCACAAGTAAAGTTATGGGTTTATGATGTTCTCAGGGTAGAAGGGGAGGGATCAAATGCTTGTAGTCAATGCTAAAGTATAATTCTAAGGCTACTGATTTAGGAGAAAATAACAAGCATGCTCTAAATTGAAAGGAATCCTAGGACAGCATCATGGTGATGCCAATAGGGTTACCAACTCTGGGTTGGCAGTGTTCCCTCTAAGCTGAGTTAGTGTGAGCTAGCTCACAGTTTTTTAGCCTCCAGCTCACACATTGTTGTCTCAGCTCAGGAAGGATGGCTCCAGAGCAAACTAATTGATGCAGTAGCCAAATCGCTTGCTCACAACTTTAATGCCAGCAGCTCACAAAGTAGACTTTTTGCTCAGAAGACCCCACAGCTTAGAGGGAAAATGATTCCTGGAGATTTGGGGTTGGGGCCTGGCGATGGCAGGGTTTGGAAAGGGAGGGATCCCAGAGGGGGTATGCCATAGAGTGCACCCTCCAAAGTAGCCATTTTTCCCAGGGTAACTGATCTCTGTATTCTGGAGAGCAGTTGTAAATTCTCGAAGATCTCCATGTCCCACCTGGAGGTTGGCCTCCCTAGTGCTCAATGGACCTTTACTGCAGATATGCATTGAAACAGATATGAGGAGAATGAAAGGTGTGGCTGAAAATACACACATGTGCAATTTGGGATACACATTACTGAGGCAAACATGGGTGGCAAAGTAGGGAAAATGTAACATCTGGTCAGGACCTAATTTGGAGGTACACCAAAGGCATCTTGACATGAGATGCATAAATTGGATGGAGCTTATATTGGTTTAAAATATGAATACAACAAAAAGTCTTGTGGCACCCTAAAGACTGACAAATATATTGTTAAGCCACCAGCTTTGTTAAGCCAGAGCCCACTTCACTGGATGCATGAAGTGGGCTCCTAGGCACATAGGTAGGTACAGAGAAAAAATGTTTACAAAGTAAGGCTAAGAGGCCAAGCAGTGCAAGAAATAGCAGCAGCTGTGTCACATGCAGACTAGATAGTCTCACAAGATCCAATCAGATCTTGCAAACTTGGTAAACTTTTTTTCTCTTTTTCTTAAGTTACATATATGTATGTTCCTGGCTATCCTGGAGACCTCTTCACATGACCAGCCTAAGGATGTACCATAGAGGCTCAAATCTGCAATTGCACTGGTTGCTCATGGTTTACAAATGCACACACCCCACCTATGCTGTGTTGTGAGTTATTTGTATATCAGCTGACACACATCTGAACCAAACCAGAGGCAATATGCCTCCAGGTGCAGCCTAGCTGAATCACACCTTTCCTGATTTTCAAAGCCGGGTATAAGTTCTTTCCCCACTTTATGCTATGGCAGAGCTACAGTAAGAAAACTGAAGTGACCTCTGTGCCAAAAGCACATGTCACAGTAAGGCTTGATTCAGCCTTATTGACAGGTTGTGAGTGACTAGTGAAGGAGCAACTACGGACAAGGGCGGTGTGTGTGTGTGTGTCACTGTCAGCTACTATGCTGAACAGTCATCTATCTGTCTCAAACCAGCACTCAAGCACAAGGCATATGTCTCTTTAACAGGCTTGTTTGTTTATCTGGCCTTCCACTGAAGAGGGTTATTACAGTGACCTAAAGAGAGCTAAAGCAGATTTATGCACTTAAAAGGTTCCTGCTCTATACAGCTCAGAAAATTACTTTTTGCCATTTGGGAGCTGGGTAGTTTCTTCAAATTGGCGATCAGTTTTAGTCTTTGTCAGGCTATAACTGAAAAGGCTCCCTCAGCCGCAAAATTCATAATAACTCATACAGTCATACGCTGTTACCTTGTAGAAGTTAGAATTGCGTACCAAGCCTCTGGCATGTTGTGAACACTGAAATAAGGCCATATTTAAACACTTGTAACATTGGGCAGGCATTGACTGCTCTGCTCTCAGATGCTTAATCTAAGATGTACCTTAAAAGGGGTATGTGTCTGAAACACCTGCCCATTCCAAAGGGAATGTGCTTTCTAAAAGATGCACACCCCCTTGACCAGTTAAAGACTAGTAGGTTGCACCATAGTGTTGTTGTGTTTTATATCTTCATTGATTTATAAATGGCTGTGTCTGTGATGCAGAATATTTGCAGCCAAGAAGAGTATTGCAGTGTATTCTAAGAGCAGTTTCCCTTTACATCCCAAATGGACTGCAACTTGGCTACTTGAGATGGCAGGGCAGCAGCTTAAAGGAGAGGAAAGATTATGTTTTGGTCTGCCTCGTCTGTATTCCATGAAAAGAAGCTGATTTTTTCCATTTTCTGAAATAAATTTACAACTTAACTAGTTTACAGCCCGGCTGAGGGCTGCTGAAGAAAGATTGCCAACTTCCAGGTGGGCCCTGGAGATCCTCCGAAATCACAACCGATCCAGTTTGGCGTAGTGGTTAAGTGCACGGACTCTGATCTGGGAGAACCGGATTTGATTCCCCACTCCTCCACTTGCAGCTGCTGTATGACCTTGGGCAAGCCGTAGTTCTGTCAGAGCTGTTCTCTCAAGGACAGTTCTGGAAAGAGCTCTCTCAGCCCCGCCTACCTCACAGGGTGTCTGTTGTGGGGAGGGGAGGGGAAGGGAAAGGACTTGAGTGAAGGGCAGGGTATAAATCCAATCTCTCCTCTTCTATTCTTCTTCTCTAGACTTCAGAGTGAGAAGATTGCTGCCTTGGAGCATGGGATCCCTTCCCAGACTCCACTGTTGAAATTTCCCAACCTGGAGTTGGCAACTCTGTGCTGAAGAATAATGCCTGGCAGCTGCTTGGTCACTTGCAATGTTTTGGATTTAATCCATAACTTTAATCTGAAGGGTAAACATATGACCAGTGAGAAGAGGCAAGTGGTTTGTTGCATTTGACTGCCCTCCTCCCGAACTTCAGAGGATCTTGGAGACACACCCAGCCTTCTAGGAATCTCCTTTACCAGCTCTCACTGCCATTCTTTTAGTGACAGTGTGAGAACAGTAAGCAGTGTTCTCAGAGAAGAAAACCAGGGCAAAATCTGTCTATCCCCTTTCTGGGGCATCTACCAAGCTTGGTATTTAGCCCTTTATTTGCCAGTGATATTTGTAGACCTTGGAGGACTGGGAAAGTTGTGTCTTCTAATCTGCCATTAACCTAGTGATATAGTCAAGCTACACGTGGCCACTTAGAATTTGTAAATAAAATAATCAATCAAACAAGAGCTCCAGGCTTTGAGAGTCATTACACGGGTCTCTGGCCCTGAGCCAAGCATTTTTGTGCGCAACATAGTTGCCATTACTGCTTTTGAGGATCTCCTCAATACATAAATAATAAGTAGTAAGTAAGTACTCAGTAAGTGCTGTCAGTACACAGTAAGTGCAGAGGGAAGGGCAAAGGGGACACATTCTGTTTCCCAGACCTCCAGATGATCTGAGCTAGCAACACTAATCATCTGTTCGGCAGTAAACATATAGCAGGGAGCACCGTGTGCTCTGCTTTTTGAGCTGGATGTGGGGAAGTCTTTCCCCAGAACCCCAATTTTGTGTGTGTGCAGCCTAGTAGGGAAGGGTGATCAGTGGGCAGAAGTCCATCTCCACGTATATAGATCAGTTTGTACCTCTTTGTTCCCAACATTTAGAAATGGAAGGTTCCTTGGACAGAAAGCCACATTCCCTTTCTATAGCAGTTTCACGGCAGTCTTTGATATTATCTGAATGAGACCCTTATAGGTGCAGAGTCCATTAGAGTTAGTGCAGTTGTTATCCTATTGTTAAACATAAATATAAATTTGTAATATAAAAGTGTTTTTCCTTAAATAATACTTCCTGTTCAGAATATTTCAGGAATTTTTGTTCCTTCTGTGAAAACAGCAGTGTATATGTGGGACATGAGGCGTAGAATAGCCCTGTAGTTACCATGCTGGTCTTTCCAACCAGGGGGGCGGAGTCTGCGTTTTCCATTCTCTTGAAAACCTACAAAATTGTGAAAAGAATGTGAGAAAGATGGATAGGCTTGTGGACAGATAGATGGAAAATGAAAAAAAGTAGATAGGAGAGAAGGAGAAAGTGAGTCTGGAACAGTCTCTAACCTTATTATCAAGAATCTGTTCATGAGGTAATCACCTTAAGTTTCCCCTCAGAGAGAGAATGTCTGCAGAAAGGGGGAGGGTTGTATGCTGTTCTGTCTCAGGTACGGTGCAAGTATTTATTTTGTCATTAGTACATTTGTGGAGCACTTATGTCCAAATCAAGATTTTTATGTCACTCACAGATACCCCAAACTTTTTTCTCATATATAAGGAACATCAGGTTATTTTCTTCCTTTTTATAAAAAAGTCAATGTGATAATAGAGAAGGACTGAGAAACTGGCTCCACAAAAGTAGGACAATTCCCCAACAATAAAACTGCCAAAGTGCTAGAAGATGGAATTTAAATGTTACTGAAAACAGAGGTGTGTCTGTGTGTCTCTGGTACATTGGGAGTGGTGGTGGTGGGGAACTGGCTAACATCTGACAACAGTTGTATCCCTCTGAAGCAGCCTTGACATCATTTTGATGTACAATTTACTGTGTGATGCCAGTAATCAACCCCCCCCCCCAAATGTGTTTGACATATAGGAAATCACATTCTGATAAATGGCATCATGTGCATAGACCCACATATTGGATGTGGGCTTTTCTCCTATGCAGCACCACTTGCTGGGCCAAAGATCCTTGTGCACTACAAAACACATGGCCAAGTCTGTTAGCACTAACTGCCTGGGGACTGGGGAGGGGAAGCTCTAGTCACCTGTTACAGAACTGGGGGCTGAGTCAAGGCACCATTTCTGATGAACAATTAGGTTATCAAGTTGACAGGATACATCAGCTTCTTTGGTTTGGTGGAGATATTGATCATGGGGATTCGTAATCGTGAAAATGGACGTTCATTTATTTGTTTTTGGGTTTAAAAAAATCAAATATATGATCCAGTAAAAACTCTTCATGATGGCTTTTGTGTAGCTGGATGCTTCATGTCAGGATCCTTGGTCAGGTGGCAGTCTATAAACAATGTTCAGTCTATTGTGCTCTAATCCGATATTATATTATGTGAGATGATCTATTGTTATAAACAATTCAAGTGAATTGAACTAAATTGCTATTATTTACCAAAACAATTAGTTTTTTAAAAAACAAAAGAGCATACCTTTCCCAAAGGAAAGTTTCTTGAACAACTGTGGTGTGGAATTTCTAGCATGTACCTCTACTGTTACTTGAGTACCTGAAACCAACAGGAATTTTGGAAATGATCAAAACTGGGCACAGCAATTAAATTCATAAACATATACCCAACACAAAAGAACAGAAAAAAAAAACTATTCCCTAAGTCACAACAACATCACTTCATAATACCACATGCTTTTTGTTAATCAGCTCAGAATTTCACTCTATTTCCTTCTGTGCCATCCTCCACCCTCATTTTTTATTCTTTTGCTCGTCTCATTTGTCTTGTATTTAACAAAACCATAGCTGCCCTTCATGAACCAATCCCACATATATCTAGCCTATTGTCATTCGTGCTTTCAGTATAAGCTATTTAATTAATCTGAGTATCTATTTTATGACAGTTCACCATCGTTTGAGAAATATATTTTAAAAACCAATAGGGACTATGTGGCTTCCTGAAGTCAAGATGCATTTTGACAACTGTGTTCCCCTTGCATTCAATGCTACCTCATCAAACAGGGTAATTGGCTGGGAGCCTCTGGGTATTTAGAAATGTATGTTAAATTTTGTGTGGTAGTATATTTCCAGACAATGCAGACAAGTAATTGGTCTGTCATTTCTTGATTCTTCCAGCTTCCTGGAAGGTGTTCTTTGTTGTTTATGTGCGTGTGTTTTTTAAATTCACTCTTCTGTGGAATTCTTTCTAATCTTTGTCTGCCAGGTATGATTTACCATTTCACTTCCAATACAACTTGTTTGAGAAAAGGATTTACAGCATAAAGCCATGGGATGGGGGAAGGCTTAAAGTTTTGCAGATTCATTAAGAAACAGGAAACAGAACAAAGGCTGATTGATGCATTTGGTTACTATGATTTTAAAAACCTACTAGAGAAGACTAGAAAACAATCTCCATCTTGGTTTGCATAACAGAGGACAGGGTGCTGTGGTGGCTGCTTTGGGAGACAAAGTGCTAGACTAGCGCCCCGGTCACATGGGCCAGATAACACGGGGGGGGGGGAGGCATGACTCTTTGCCCTGGTGCAATTAGATCCGCCAGAACGCGATCACACGCGATGGTGGCACACCGCGATTTCGTCCATCAGCATATGCGTATCAAGGAGGACAGCCGAGGGGGAAGCCACGCGATGGCGCGATCACATGGAACGATTCCATCGGCAGCCCGTGGCAAACCATTTGCTAGTACATTTGTTGAGATACCTTTAACTGTGCAGCTTCGGCGGCACACCACAGGTTGGCCACGGGTGCGCTATACTTGCCAGATGTTGTGGTGTGATCATGCCCTGAAAATTCGCCCAGCATTCATGGCTCTCCCGTAGCAAATTTGGCATGTGAATGGGGCCTAAATGAGTCATCACTCTCCTCCATTAAGGCAAATCTTACAGGTGCAAAGAGGATACAGCAGTCATCAGAGACCAAATAATGCCTATTTATATATTTTGTTTAACAAAATGTCTACCCCGCCTTTTTGCCCTCACAAGGCTCACTAAGGCAGCCAACCAATTTAAACAAATATAGTACAATCACATTTTAAAACAATTAAAACCAGCCTACCCCCAACACATCATTAAAACAAAACCAGAGTTAAAATATACACAAAAAACATAAAAACAACAAATAAAACATTGAGCAGTAAGGAGGTATCACTAAGTGAATGCCAAATGTAAAAAAAAAAAATCTTCAACCACTGGTGGAAGATGGCAACAGAAGGAGATAGATAGGCACATTGGGGATATTGGGGGCAACACCCTGGTTTGTGGGCAAAACCTCTTTTGTTCAGTCGCATAGTCGAGTGCGACTCTTCGCGACCCCATGGACCAGCTCCCACCAGGCCCTCCTGTCTTCCGCCGTCCTCTGAAGTTGGCTCAATTTCATGTTCGTTGCATCGATGACACTGTCTAACCATCTCATCCTTTGCCGTCCCCGTCTTCTTCGAAATAAATCCACAGTTGATGAACAAAGTCGAATTTATTATGAAGCAGTGGTTATATCAGGAACAAAAGCATTGTTAGTAATGACTACACTACTTCCACGACTTCCCCTTCTATTTGCCAAGGAGTGATGGGGCCGGATGCCATGATCTTAGTTTTTTTGATGTTGAGCTTCAAGCCCACTTTTGCGCTCTCCTCTTTTACTCTGAGCAAGAGGCTCTTTAGATCCTTTTCACTTTCAGCCATTAGAGTGGTATCATCTGCATATCTGAGGTTGTTGATCTTTTCCCCAGCAATCTTAATTCCCGCTTGTGATTCATCCAGGCCAGCATTTCGCATGATGTACTCTGCATATATATTAAATAAGCAAGGTGACAGTATACATCCTTGTCGTACTCCTTTTCCTATGCTGAACCAATCAGTTGTTCCGTATCCGGTTCTAACTGTCGCTTCTTGGCCCTTATACAGGTTTCTCAAGAGACATGTGAGGTGGTCTGGTACTCCCATCTCTTTAAGGACCTGCCATAGTTTGTTGTGATCCACACAGTCAAAGGCTTTAGCATAGTCAATGAAGCAGAAGTAGATATTTTTCTGGTACTCTCTTGCTTTCTCCATAATCCAGCGAATGTTGGCAATATGATCTCTCGTTCCTCTACCTCTTCGAAACCCAGCTTGTACTTCTGGTAGTTCTCTATCCACGTACTGTTGAAGCCTAGCTTGTAGGATCTTGAGCATGACCTTGCTAGCGTGTGATATGAGTGCAATTGTGCGATAGTTTGAACATTCCTTGGCATTGCCCTTCTTTGGGATTGGAATGTATACTGATCTTTTCCAATCCTGTGGCCACTGTTGCGTTTTCCAAATTTGCTGGCAAATGGAGTGCAGAACTTTAACAGCATCCTCTTCTAAGACTTTGAATAGCTCAGCTGGGATACCATCACCTCCACTAGCTTTGTTGTTAGTAATGCTTTCTAAGGCCCATTTAACTTCACATTCCAGGATGTCTGGCTCGAGGTCAGTGATTATACCGTCGTGGTTGTCAAGGACATCGAGGTCTTTCTTGTATAGTTCTTCTGTGTATTCTTGCCATCTTTTCCTAATCTCTTCTGCTTCTGTTAGGTCCCTACCGTTTTTGTCCTTTATCATGGCCAGCTTTGCATGGAACGCTCCCTTGATTTCTCCAATTTTCTTGAAGAGATCTCTAGTCCTTCCCATTCTATTGTTTTCTTCTATTACTTTGCACTGTTCATTCAGGAAGGCCTCCTTATCTCTCCTTGCTGTTCTCTGGAAATCTGCGTTCAGTTGGGTAAATCTTTCCTTTTCGCCTTTGCCTTTCGCTTTCCTTCTTTCCTCTGCTATTTGTAAAGCCTCATCAGAAAGCCACTTTGCTTTCTTGCATTTCTTTTTCTTTGGTATGGTGGTGATTGCTGCCTCCTGTACAATGTCACGAACCTCCGTCCATAGTTCTTCAGGCACTCTATCTATCAAATCCAGACCCTTGAATCTATTCTTCACCTCTACTGTATATTCATCAGGGATGCGATCTAGGTCAAACCTGAATGGCCTCGTGGTTTTCCCAATTTTCTTCAGTTTAAGTCTGAATTTTGCAATGAGTAGCTCATGATCTGAACCACAGTCAGCTCCAGGTCTTGTTTTTACTGACTGGATAGAGCTTCTCCATCATTGACTGCCAATTATATAGTCAATCTGATTTCGGTGTTGACCATCTGGTGATGTCCATGTGTAGAGTCGCCTCTTAGCTTGTTGGAAAAGGGTGTTCGCTATGACCAGTGTGTTCGCTTGACAAAACTCTGTTAACCTTTGTCCTGCTTCATTTTGCTTTCCAAGGCCAAACTTGTCTGTTATTCCGGTTACCTTTTGACTTCCTACTTTAGCATTCCAGTCCCCTATGATGATGAGGACATCATTTTTTGGTGTTAGTTCTCGGAGGTGTTGTAGGTCTTCATAGAACCGGTCCACTTCAGCCTCTTCTGCATCAGTGGTTGGGGCATAGACTTGGATTACTGTGATGTTGAATGGTTTGCCTTGGAATTGGACTGAAATCATTCTGTCATTTTTGAGATTGTATCCCAGTACTGACCCCTGCACTCTCTTGTTCACTATAAAGGCCACACCATTTTTTCTATGAGATTCCTGGCCACAGTAGTAGATATAATGGTCTTCTGAGTTAAATTCGCCCATTCCTGTCCACTTAAGTTCACTGATTCCGAAGATATCGATGTGCCATCTTTTTGCCTGTTTGGGGGAGTAATTCCCCCCTGCTGGCTTGGCCACTGGCGGAGAGGGATGTTGGAAACCAGGGGACCCCCACCAGGGGGTCTGGTACCCCTACTGAGAAGGCCCTCTCCCGCATTGCCATCTGCTCAACCTCAGAAGGTGGGGGCACTTGAAGATGACCATGGTGGTCAGGTAAGTTCATAAGGGAGTAGGCAGTCTTTCAGGTATATTGATCCCAAACCATGCAGGCCTTTAAAGGTCAGCACCAGCACCTTACATTGTGCCTGAAGACAGATTGGGGAAATGGTGTAGATGGGCCAAGACTGGATTGATATGTTCCCTACGAATCACTCCAGCCCACATTCTGGCAGCAACTTTCTGCACCCAACTGATGTTTCTGAACACTTCTCAAGGGCAACAATATGACTGAAGGGAGGCTCTAGCAGTATTTGCCTAAAGGCCAAATTACATTTTTTGGGTGAATTTGGTCTGTGTTGTAATAACCTGTCTGTGTCTTCAAGATATCTTTATGTATAGATGACAATTAGGCTTGCCAAGTCCTACACTTGGCAACCCTAAAAGAAACCTTGACCTGGGCTGACTGGGGTCAAGGGGGAGGAGACACAAATTTGTTAAAACTGCCTTGCAAGGGGAAGGAAGTCTCGCTTTTCTTTGGGATGCACTGAGCAGAACAGACCTCTTGTCTGAGAATGGGAGCAGGCAGCCATTTTTGGACCATGCAGCTGGCCTAAAGAGCTGGGAGCAATTGTTAAGGTAATGGAAAATCTTTAGAGAACTAGGACACCTAAGGTAAAGAGGTTGTCCTAATTTTAACATGTAGTTAGGGCATGTTTTAGAGAAAGGGACAGAAGGGGTGCATTTTACCCATTTGTTTTTTTTGTTCTTCCTTACTTCAATCTGTTGTGGTGCTAAAAATATGCTTGTAAACATTTCCTTTTTCATAAGGAAGTGGTTCTCTGTACCATGTATACCCCAACTGTTTTGGACACGCTATTTCAAAGGGGAGCCCCAGGAGGGGGGAAGGCAAGCAACTGGCAACTGCCTATTCCCTCAGGGGTGCACAAGACATATCTGTCCCCATGGTAGCCAAGCACTGGGCTAGTGGGAGACGCTGAGGCAAGGCCTCTGAGCCTGGAAGGGGAGCTGAAGGTCCTGATCCCTTCAGTGGGAAATCGCTATACTGATCAGGTGTAGCCCCCCAGGGAGTTCGGAATCCCCTAGGAGGGCAGGGCAGAATGGGGCTTGCAGATCAGAGTGGGTGCATTCTGCCACAGAGACAAAAGAGGCTTACAACATTGTTTTACTCTCCTCCATTTTATCCTCACAGCAGCAACCACTTGAAGTGGGTTAAGATGAGAGTGTGTGACTGGCCAAAAGTCACCCAGTGAGTTTGCACGATAAAGCAGGGCTTCAGACATGCATCTCCTAGATCCCAGTCCAAGATACTAACCGCTGCTTTACACTAGTACACCAGCCAACTAACTTTACCTTATTCTTATTAAGGAACAGTAATCAGAAAAAAGCAAACAATGATCATATCATGTAGTCATCACTATGGAAACCACTATGGCAACACCTCTAACATCAAGGCCAGTTTATGTGGTATAATTATGTGTAATAATTGTGACAAAGGCCACTCGAAACAGCCTCTGTGTGCAGGGTCTTCCATATAGCAACTGTAAAGTAATTTGCCTCCATGATTCCCATTACTGCCATGGAATTTTTTTAAACAATGACCATTGTTGAAATCTGTTCCAGATTTTTTTCTGTCTGTCTTTATAAGCTGAATGGTTCCTTTTAGGAATTTAAATTCTATATTTTTTAATCTTTAAATCTTAAGCATTTATTATATTGACTGGTTGTATTTGAAAAATCAAGTTTTAAAATGTTCCTGAGATTGCATAGCAAAGCTAATGAACATTTGAGGAACAAATATATTTCCCCTCATATACACCTTGACAAGCTGTTTATCCCATTGGTCCATAATCCACATCACTGTATCTATACAGATTACCGGCTACACTCGTCCCTATCTTCACACTGCAGTAGATTGAGTCTGCACAGACTTGCCTTGTCTATAAGATTGAAAACAGCCACAGAGAAAAGAATTATTCTGCCCAATGGATGCAGGATCCCAGACATGGATTATATTGCATTTCTCTGAATTTCTGGGACTTTTTAGTTTAGTGATGTCAAAGTGACTTTCCAAATAACTTTTCTAAGTGCTTTATGATTTTTATGATAATCTAGGAGAAATTTTCTCACAGAATTTACAACTTTGGCCTAGGAAGCTGTCATATCATTTATTAGTTTACCACATACCTTCATCTGAGCAGGATGTAATGATTTGCTGCATCTGAACCTTATGGCCTGATGACAGAAAGGAAGTATTACAGACACAAGAGCAGGACTTTAGTCATGGTATAGAAATTGTCGTGATGGTTCCTGTCATTGCAAAAGCAGGTTATGCATTTATTTATAACATTTTTATGCTGCATTTCCACCGAATTTAGGGCCCACAAGGTGGTGACGAAGAAAAACATCAAAACCAGCTTTTAAAATACATATATAATTGTCCTGACAATGTGCCTCCTGCAGCCCGCCCCCCGCCGCCAGCTACCCCGTCAACGCCCGAACACCCCCCCCACAGGTGGTTCCACACTCACCTGGAGGCCTGGAAAGGCCGGGAGTGGGCCAACAAGAGGGTCCAGCCCTGGCATGACAATGCCGAGGCAACACAGCAAGCACCGCCCTGGGGCTGTCAGCTGCAGGGCGAGAGAGGAGCCACCACCAAGGGTGGAAACGGCCGCACCTCCGAGCCTGGTATCCCAGGCGCAGCGCCACATCCCGCCCCAGAAGATACGCCCAGGGCTGAGGCCCCGCCCGAGGCCTGGCATCCCCAACTAAGTATGGGGGCTGGGCAGCAAGAGGAAGAATGGAGGTGGGCTCAGGGGAAGTTAGGGGGAGCGGAGATGGGGACAAAAGGAGGGCAGCAGGAAGGGGCCAAGGAGGATTGCCCGTCTGCAAAGCCACGGCCAGAGAGAGACAGCTAGCGATCCAGGAAGAGTGAAGGCAGGGTGTGGTGATGTAACCCCCCTCCCCTGCTCCAGTGACTGAGGACCCTGCTGCCCTTGGGGTACAAGGCCACCATGATGGCTGAACTCCTGCAAAGCTCTGAATTTCCATCCAGTGACAGCGGGGGAAGGGGGTTCACCAAGTCACGCGACAATAATAACAACCGTGAAACTAAACTCTTACACAGGAAGGAAGGTCAGTGAGGGGATGCCAAACAAAACAGAAATTAATGAAATATAGACAGCAAATTTACAAAACATAAATTAAAAATAGACAATTCCATTTATAAATTTTAAATTTCAGTGTAAACATTGAGTTGTTGGAATTTAATAAAACCTGAATTTCAGTCACAACAGTTGAATTTTTGCACTGGAGCATATTGAAGTTCACTGAAATGGAACTCTCTAAAACTGTCAATGCAAATTTAATTCAAAATGCAGAAACATAAGAAAAGCCCTGCTGTAGCAGACCAATGGTCAGTCTAGTCCAGGGTCCTGTTTAAGTAGTTTAAGAGTTTAATTAGTTGACCAGGTGTCCTAGAATGTTCACAGCAGGGGCACAGAGGCAAAAGCTGATGCCCTCCAACAACTGGCATTTAGTGTTTTAGTGCTTGTAAATATGGAGTTCCCATTCAGACGTCATAGTTTGTAGGAGTTGATTGACAGATTCAAAATTGTTTAATCCTCTTTTAAAACCACTTACACTTTTGGCCATCACCACATCCTATGACAATAAGTTTCACAAGTTAATTATATATTTTATGAAGAAGCACTTCCTTTTACTTTTCCAGAACCTACTCCCCATCAATGTCATTGAGTGTCCCTGAATTCTTATATGTTGGGAGAAGAGAAAATGTTCTCTCTATCCACTTCCTCCACACAATGCATAATTATATAAACCTTTATGAAGTCCACCCATTTTGTCTCTCTCTTCTAAAAAGAAAACCTCAACCTCTTTAGCTTTTCCTCATAGTGAAGATGTTCCAGTTCCTTGATCATTTTGGTTTCCCTTTTCTGCACTACTTACATGTCCTTGATAGCATTTTTGAGATGGGGAAGTCAGATTTGTATGCTGCATTACAAACGTGGCTGTGCCATAGGGATGCTCTATACATGAAGCAGAATGAGTTCGCAGAATGTTGAGAGAAGAGATTGTACTACTTCAGACCGAGGTGGGGGTATACCACATTTGAATGCTCTTCTGGATTAAAAGAAATTCCCACAAGCAGCAGGGCTAAAACTTTTCTCACTCATATGCTAGTGCCTATTTGCAGACAGTTGATTACACAGGGGAACATTAAAAAATGATACCCCCCCCCCCCACCTTGTAGCCAGTAGCGGTATAATCTGCTTTATCATCTCCATTATCTTCTTCCTCACAAGCCTAGACTTACTGATAACAGGCTAATTGCCAAAAAGATCATTACTGCCAAAGAGTTTAAGTAATGCTCAAGGCATATCTGACTGCCCTTTTTGGGACAGATTTCCACTTTAATTCTAAATGGTAGTATCTCTATCATTCGGGATTCACACTCATTGGGTCAGACATCAAATTAATTTCTGCCAGGCCTGATAAATGTGATCAAGTCAATGACAATCTGTCATTTTTTCTACTTCCTTCTCATCATGTTTATTAAGGCCACTGGTTTTTGACTTAGGGCCATTTCTTGTGACACCAGTGCATGATTACTGGTATTGAAGGCCTGGTTTAGATGATTTTAAAAACATCACCCAAATTCGATCAATTGCAACTAGCCATGATGCCACCAGAATGGAAGCTCCGGTTCACGGGGGGGGGGGGAGGCAATAAATGCTAATTACTGGGCCAGAGGAAACTATTGCTTTTGTGGCCTACTTGTGGGTTTACCAGAACCATAAGGCTGTCCACTGCTGGAAACAATGTGCTAGACTAGACGGACCACGGTCTGATTAACTCTCCATAAGAATCTTTTATTTGGCTGCTACCCTTCCTTTCAGATTCAGTTCCTAAAATGATAATCCATAGCTTCATAATCTTCAGGTTCTTTCTTTCTGTACAAGGGCTCAGATTTGCCAGGTCTCCAATCCGGGGGGGGGGGGCTAGGTGTGGTTATACGCTTATGAGAGAAAGGCACTAGGCACATGTTCAGAGGTACACATCTCAGAACTGAGCTCTGATTCAAATTAAGCCCTGCTTGAAGCTAGACTACTGTCTGTGATACAAAGTGGGCTCCCCTTGATGAATGTTCAAAGGTTGCTTTTTGCAAAATACATTGGCAGGAGCAAACTGGAGGTGCTAGCTTTTACCATTTAAAGCCTGCTTTGGCAGCCTTTAGGCCCTTTCATGTACTTTTCCATTCTCCTACCACAGACTGCAAGATCCAATGAGACTGCCCGCTTAACTATAAATTATTGCCAAGGCCACATATGTGAGGCATTTTTGAGGGCATTTCTAAAGCCAAGGACTGCTTCTGGCTGGAAACATGCCAGAAAATTTTCATTTGATTACCAAATTCCAAGAAGAAGCAACAGCCTTTGGTTACAACCATTATTTCCTGCTTAGAAGTTCAGTGACTGTCCTGACCGCTGTTGGAGAATACAGAGCAAAACTGATCTTTTGTCTAAACCAGCAAGGCAATGCTTACCTTTCAGAAACGGTTTTCAGAGGACAGTGACTTGGGCTATATCGTGTTATTTTAGCTTTGCAATTTGATATTGATTTATTACAGTTGCTACCCACCCCAAGTCCTCATGATGGATCAGGCTCTGTAAAGAAACGTTCCGCTGCATCCTTATTTTCCCAAAGATCTGTATCTTGACAGTCCCCAGAGAGAAGCGACAGCATTTCAAATATGCATTTGCCATTCTGGGTACCACATATCTTATGCCTGCCATGGCTCAGGCCCATGAATGATGAGATATTGCTGCAATGTGGGAGATGGCCATGTGTTTGTTTTAATATGGCTCAATCTGCAGTTACATCATAGCATTCAGAAATACTGTAGGAGCACCGGCTGCTTCAATGGTGTCAGACTTCACAAGTACAGTAATCCAACCACAGTGTCTGAAATTGATTTGTTGACACCTCCATGCTGGTACAAGGAGATTTTTTGACAATTCATTATATGACTAGAGACGCTCAAGAGATACCCAAGAGATGGTGGACATTGCTGCAAATTCTTATTAGATTCACTGAATTGTTAATTTTCCTTTTATGCCCAAATTTCTGGTGATGCTGGGGTTGAGGGACAAAATTTGGGGGGAGTGGTCATCCTGGGGCCCAAGAAATCTATCACAGTGTTGCTGGTATACAGCTAGAACTTCTGCAACTAGGGTGACCAACAGCCCTGGAGAAAATGTGTCTTGTTCTAAACATGCAATAGACATTTAACAGAGTGGTTTACCCCCATGGCATGAAAAACTTTGGTTGCCCATTTCCACATATTAATCCTCTATTAAAGGGCCTGTTGGCAACTCTGTACACATCCTTTCATGATGCATACAGAGTGATTATAAAAAGAGAAGGGCAGACCACAAGCAGCTTGAAGGAAGGATGGGGTATAAATGTGAGGAAAGGGATGGGGAAAAATTTATATTGCACATTGAGAGATGCAGTCTGCTACCAGGAAGTCATGTGATTTCTTTGCATATGATTTAGAGATGGGTTTGGGTGGTATTAACACATTAACACATGGAATTCACTGCCGCAGGAGGTGGCGGCGGCTACAAGCATGGACGGCTTCAAGAGGGAATTGGATAAACATATGGAGCAGAGGTCCATCAGTGGCTATTACCCACAAGGTGGGTAACTCTTGGTCTGGGGCAAGTGATGCTCTGTATTCTTGGTGTTTGGGAGGGGGCAACAGTGGGAGGGCTTCTAGTGTCCTGGCCCCACTGCTGGACCTCCTGATAACACCTGGCATTTTTGGCAACTGTGTGACAGAGTGTTGGAGTGGATGGGCCATTGGTCTGATCCAACATTGGCTTCTCTTACGTTCTTATGTATGAGGGTCCCTGAGGGAATCCCTGGCTTGGGACTGGCCCAGGCTGGCTCTTAGCAGCCTTGCAGATTTCTTGGGGAAAGTAAGAATTACTGCACTGGGACACCAGCTCTGTGACAGCTGGCATTGCATAAGAAGCAGCATGGCTGTGCTTTGTCATTAGCACAATGGGGAGCGTTTGCCTGAGTAGCTGCACAAGGCCTAACGTTTGTTCGTGAAAATTCAAGTTGCTACTAATAACAATGCATTATGTTTGTCATTTTAAGTATTTATTTATTTATTTATTTAATTTCATTTATACCCCGCCCTCCCTGCACACAGGCTCAGGGCGGCTTACATAGGCACAAGGTGCAATAGCGGTAAAACAGGTTAAAACAGTTAAGACTAAAATTCACATCAAACAGGATACATGAGAGACTATAAATACATACTCTCCATTGCATATCAGGAAGGGATCAGAAAGAGGGGACGCCATGGGCCATGATGTTCCAGATTACCAATCGGCCCAACCTGGCGATACTGCTCTGCAGTTGCACAGTGGTGGTAGTAGCGGCGGCTCCTACTCAAAATCCTGGTGGAAGAGTTCCATCTTGCAGGCCCTGCGGAACTGTAAGAGGTTCCGCAGGGCCCTGATCTCTTCCATGAGCTCATTCCACCAGGTAGGAGCCGCCACCGAAAAGGACCTGGCCCTCGTGGGAGCAAGCCTGGCCTCTTTAGGGCCTGGGGTTACCAGGCGGTGTTGTGACCCCGACCGAAGTGCTCTTTGGGGCCTCTGTGGGGAAAGGCGGTCCCTCAGGTATGCCGGACCCTGGCCATGTAGGGTTTTAAAGGTAACCCCCAGCACTTTGAAGCGAATCCGGTACGCTATAGACAGCCAGTGCAGTGCTTTCAGCACAGGTTGGATGTGTTCCCATTTAGGGGCACCCATCAACAACCTGGCCACCGCATTCTGCACCAGCTGCAGCCTCCGAATTTGTGACAAAGGCAGCCCCATGTAGAGAGCGTTACAGTAGTCTAGCCTCGAGGTAACCTTCGCATGGATCACTGTGATAGAAGGTTGCCCTGGCAGTGGCCGCCACCTGGGCCTCCATCATTAAGGTGGGGTCCAGGAGCACTCCCAAACTCCTAACCTCCAAAGCTGGCACAAGAGGAGCCCCATCGAAGGCCGGGAGCGGGAGCCCCAATCCCATACCACCCCGACCCAGGCACAGGACCTCCGTCTTCGCCGGGTTCAGTTTCAACCGGCTCAGCCTGAACCACCCAGCCACGGCCTGTAGGGCCGGGTGAAGATCTTCTGGGTCGGAGTCCGACTGGCCGCCCAACATCAGATAGAGCTGGGTGTCATCTGCATATTGATGACACCCAAGCCCATACCTCTGGACAATCTGGGCGAGGGGGCGCATATATATGTTAAATAGCATCGGGGAGAGTACTGCCCCCCTGAGGCACTCCACATTCAAACAGGTGCCTCCGGGACTACTGCTCCCCTAGCACAACCCTCTGTCCCTGACCTTGGAGAAAAGAGGCAATCCATTGAAGGGCGAGCCCCTGAATCCCTATGTCGACAAGGTGGTGGGCCAGCAGCTGATGGTCGACCGTATCAAATGCGGCCGACAGATCTAACAGCAGCAGCGCCGCCACACCGCCTCGATCCAGATGTCTACGGAGGTCGTCAGTAAGGGCGACCAGCACTGTCTCCATCCCATGCCCCGGGCGAAAGCCAGATTGGAATGGGTCAAGGACGGAAGCGTCATCTAGGAAGCTCTGTAACTGAGTTGCCACCGCCCTCTCGATCAGTTTGCCCAAATAGGGCAAATTGGACACCGGCCGATAGCTGGCCAATTCAGCCGGGTCCAAAGTTGGCTTTTTCAGGAGAGGGCAGACCATCGCTTCCTTGAGTGCCTCGGGGAACCGCCCCTCCAAGAGGGACTTGTTGATAATCTCCCCCAAGGCACCTCGAAACCCCTTGTGGCCTGCTTTAATGAGCCAAGAGGGGCACGGATCAAGGCTGCAAGTGGTTGGACGCACAGATACAAGCAATCTATCAATTTCCTCCAGGCTGAGCTGGTCAAAGCCCTCTAAACCCGGCGAAGCCATGCAAGGGGCCTCAAGTTCACTCACTGTATCAACTGTGGTGGGGAGGTCACGGCGGAGCGTCAAGACTTTATCCGCAAAATAGCTCGCAAAAGCCTCACATGTCCAATTCCCTACTATTTTGTCTGCCCTGTGGCAGAGCTGTCAATGACCGAATCGTTCTAAATAATTGGGCTGGGCGTGAGCTAGCGGACACAACCCTAGCTCTCTTCGCCGCCTTGACTACCATCTCATAGGATCTCATAAACGTCCTATAAGATGCTCTTGTAGCCTCGTTGTGAGTTGCATGGTGCGTCTCAGGGTTTTGAGAAGCAATGCTCTCCTCCAACCTCACTACCCAATCCAAAAAAGGCTATTTCACCTACACCCTTTCCTGCCAGTCCTGCAAAATGCCATTGCTGCCTGCCCTCTGCCAAGTTTTTTTGGGGGGAAATTATAAAGGTACCCAAAGGTGCCAGTAATGTTGATGCTGGAATCAGGGCTACATAATGATGGCTATGGTTAACACAGATGTTGGAGTACTGATAAAGGGCAGCTAATTGTCACATATTTAAATTAATATTACATTTTTACCACCTCGTAGGAGTACAGGCATCATTTGGACTTTCAATTTCAGGCAGCAACACATTCTGAGCCCTTAGATACAGGCAGAGGATAGTTAAACTCCTGAGAGTCTCTCTCCCTACACAATAAAGTTTCTTCTAATGAATATTAGTATGCAGCATGACAGAGTGTATTTCTCACATGGATGGACATAGGGTGAGAGGAAGTGACATACCTTGAAGGTCATTTCCTTGGTATTGCCGTTGCCTGTTGTTTCTGTTCCCATCCCTTAGAAATCCTACAGAATGGAAAGTTATAGCATGAGATTCTAAGAGTCCATTTGAGTGTGCAAAAACCACATGTGTGGTATATGCTGTGGAGAAATCTCCCCTGCTCACTCTGAGTTTTAAAAGTGTGTTTTTTCCTCCTCTCTGGAAATGATAGGAAGCCAGTTCAATTGCCTCCTAGATTACATCTATACCTATGCTAATTGCCCAGGCAGAAAAACCAACTAAGGAATTTGGTGCCTGGAAGTCTCCAGGCAATTGGATATTTCCCAGAATGCCTTCTGGGAGGGCTCCCAGGATGCACCTGCGACCTAGTCAAGAAGGTGGAGGTAGTGATATAAAGGGGGTGGAGACACAGGTTTGATTAAAAAACACCCTTGCTCTGAGGAGGAGGGGTCTCTTAGTGCTGATTCTTCAAAGGGAACAGACCTCTGAGTGATGGTCAGTCCTGGCAGCCAACTTTTGATGATCTGTGGTCTCCCAGGTAATGGACTAGATTGGAGCCTTGTAATTTTTAAAGATCACTCGTGCCTGCCCTATTTCAACATCAGTAAAGTTATGTCTAGAAAAGGGAAAGAGGATTGCAAAATGGGAGCCTGTAGTAGGAAAGGGAAATCAAGCAGAAATTACCTGTTCTGAAAATGGAAATGCCATTCCACATGCCAGTTTTTATTAACCACAACATTCTGAATATTTTGGCAAAGAGAGAGTTGTTAGGAAGTAGAGAAAGAGGAAGAGCAGTTAAGAAACAGACGTAAAGAAATGCTTCCATGACTAGGAAACACGGATTTCTCAAAAATCTTTTGGGCTTTGCAACCATCTGCCATTAATGCATGCCAGTTTTCAGACTTTCTCCCATAATTATGAGAGCAATGAACATACTCTAAAAAACAACAACAAAATCTAAGAAAGCATGAAATTATGCAGTTTACTTAAGTTACATATGGTTTGCAATATGAACAATCCTGCTATTATGTTCCCCTACCATGATATTTATATATTTGAGATGTGATTGGTTTGGCAAGTCACTGGCTAGGGAACTCAGTTGTCAGACCTCATCATGAAATAAAATGAATAATAATAATGACCAGAAAATAGATTCAGGTGGGTAGCCATGTTGGTCTGAAGCAGCAGAACAAAGTTTGGCCTTAAAGGTGCCACTGGACCCAAACTTTGTATTTGATAGCCAGATAAGAAACACAGACAGTGAAAAATTGATCGTATTTAACTTCGTATATATAATCATTGTCCCGATGACGGGACCGCTGCCCCCCTCCCGCGATCCCAACGAGACCACCCCTGACACCGGGAGGACGGCCCCTGGACCCACCTCTACTCACCTGGGACCCCGGGAAAAGTCAAAGTAAGGCAGCCGGGGAGGGCGCGGCAGCAGCTCTCCCGTCGGCCCCAATCGGCATCAACAGCAGGGATACCGGGAGATCACCCGAACGCGGCCAGATGGCCACGCTGGGCCAGAGGCCTGGCGCGAGAGCACGCCAGCGCACCTGGGCACCACGCCCCATCCGGAGCCGCCCGATTGTACTACACCCGAAGCAGGAAGGAATGAGGGAGAACAAGGCCCCTCCCAGGAGCCGGCGTCCTCAATTATGTAGGGGGTGGGGCTGGGGAAGGGAGGAGGATGGGGAGAGCAGAGAGAACACTGGGAGGCGGGAGGAGAGGATAAAAGGAAGTGGCTATAAGAGGCCAGGGATGATGACCTGGATGGAGGAGACGGCATTGCAGAGCAGAGAGAGGGGCAGTGCCATACATCCAGAGTGAACATAGTGGCAGGGACGGTGATGGAACCTCCTTCCCCATTCAGGTGTCTGAGGCCCCTGCTGCTTGGACAGGCGGGTCACCAAGGTTGCAGAACAACAGGGGGCTGGAGGAATCCAGTGGCAGCGAGGGGGAGTCGTCAGGGTCATGTGACAATCATGCCAGTTAAAAAAAAAATCAAATTACAACATGCTATTCCATCATGAGAGCCAGTGTGGTGTAGCGCTTAAAGTGTTGGACTACGATCTGGGAAATCCAGGTTCAAATCCCCACTCATGCCATGAAAGGTTGCTGGGTGACCTTGGGCCAGTCACATTACTCTCAGCCTAGCCCTCACCTGGATAACCCCAGGATAGCCTGATCTCATCAGATCTCAAAAGCTAAGTGGATCTCAGAAGCTAAGTAGGGCCCACGTGGAGGCAGGCAATAGCAAACCGCCTCCGAATGTCTCTTGCCTTGAAAACCCTACAGGGTTGTCAGAAGTCAACTCTGACTTCCTAGTCCGGTACAGGAGCTTCCGGTACGGCGCGACGACGGGCGGACGCTCGGTTAGCTCTGAGCCGCCTGACCCATGTTCGTTCTTTTTCGAGTCTCCCAGGACCCGGGAGAACTAGTCCAGCCCTCCTGGAGAGAGGGTTGGTGCAGGGGGTGTTTTCTTTTTGCCCCCCCCATAACTATCCATCATACCACTTGTGTTCTGAGCAGGCACTTGGGAGGGCTTCTGTTCTCCATTTCGAAGCCCAAGAATATCTACAAGGTGTTTTTGAGAGCTAGGAGTTTGCCTTTGTACTAACTTTTACTAACTAACACTAGCTAAAGCATCACAGAATAGTGATCACAAGCTTCACCAGACTGGATGTTAAGAAACACAATACCACCCAAAGAAAGTGCCCCCACCCGCCATTGTTTCCAAAGGACTAAAGTCAAAACAGAGAGTCTCTGCAGTAGAAACGGAGGGGGGGGGGGGACTTTTGAACCCCAGCAGAACCAGTGCAATGTACAGAGTACCCAGCATAATATTAAGAAAGATTTGCTACTATACTACTGTAAATACATCCTGTCATCAAGCAGGACAGGGATGCGAAGGTTTTGAGACCAAGAAGTGAAAATTGGGGGGGGGGGACACACAGAAAAATGAAGGTGAAGGGAGGCAAAAATGAATGAGAAACATGTAAAAAGAGGGAGAGAAATTAAGAGAGAGAAAGATTGTTTTATCTTGCTGCAACACTCTAACTACTATTTTGCAAGATCTGGCTGAGCTGGGTTCAAGGAAAGGAAGGAAAAAAGGCTAGACTATTGAAGAAAATGACCTGCAGAGGCTAGGCTATTGGAGAAAATGATCTGCAGGCTGGCAATTACTGTAGCAGCTATCAGCACGATCTGTTAAGGAAGTTTGGTTGAGTCTTGGAGAAAAGGGAAGCTTAGCTGATCATAGAGCTTTTTGCTATGCTCAGACTTCCCTCCGCCCCTAGTGGCCACAGCCAGAACTGCATTTTAAAAATAAAAAGACACATGAACACATGTTCCCCAGTGAACACATGAAGCTGCCTTATACTGAATCAGACCCTTGGTCCATCAAAGTCAGTACTGTCTACTCAGATCGGCAGCAGCTCTCCAGGGTCTCAGGCTGAGGTCTTTCACATCACCTCCTACCTGATCCTTTTAACTGGAGATGTCAGGGACTGAACCTGGGACCTTCTGCGTGCCAAGCAGATGTTTGCCAGTGAGCCACAGCCCCTCCCCAACTGGAGGCAGCAGGACGATGCTGGCTTTGAGGGTCCCCTTCAAAAGTAGGGTTGACAGGTCCCTCTTGCCTGCTGACGGGCGGATGAAGGGGACGTTCTGGGAATGGGAAGTGATGTCACCCCCCATTCCCCCCAAAAACAGTGACATTGCATGCAACATGCCTGCATCACCTGGAAATGACGTCGGCACATTGGGAACATTGGGGGCGATGCTCTGGATTTTGACAAAACTTGATAGTAAAATCAGCATTAAACCACAGAGTTTTGCCCAAAAGCCTGAGTGTCACCCCCGATGTCGCTGATTTCTGGGTAGCACAGGCACGTCACATGTGACATCACTGCTTGGGGGGATTCCCTCCTGCTGGCCAGTTGGCCAGTGGCAGGCAGGAGGCCACAAAATCAAGGGATCCCCTGCCCCCGCCACGCAAATGGCAACCCTACAAGCCTTCCTTAAGCTGTGCCCAGGGCAGACCGCCCCCCCCCCCCAGTACTCCACTGGCTATGCTTCTTGTTCACTGTCAATTTAGCCGAACTCTCCCTTTCAGTTTTGAGATTTTTTCCTAAAAATTGAAAGCCTGTTTTTGCAGCATCAAAGGACCAATTCTGGAACAGTGTTTGCTCGTCTATATTTATGTGGCTGGTTAGTTTTATTATTATGGTCTTAAGACCAGCATACATAGTATGAAAAAGAAGGAAAAAGCAGAGATTATGTGGCTGGAATTTAAATAATATACAAACCCTTTGAAATGAATGAATGAACCAAAGGGCTGGCCAGAAACAAGCAAACAAAATTCTCCAAGCGTTGGCTTAAGAACTGCGGAATAGTGGTGCCAACTCTGCCTTGGGAATTTCCTAGAGATCCGGGGGTAGTTCCTGGGGACAGTAGAGTTTGGAGAGAGGAGGGAGCTTAGTGGGGGGTCAGACGCCACAGAGTTTGTACAAAGATCCCATTTCCTCCAGGGGAGCCGATCCCTGTAGTCCGGAGATCAGTCGTAAATCCAAGAGAATGTGTTCATACTAAAACTGCTCTGGAATAAATATTGCTTAGATTTAATTAGTGCATGCCAATCATACGCATGTGTATTCAGAAGAAAATCTTACACAGATCAATGGGGTTTGCTCTGAAATAAGTCATCCTAGAGCTGCAAACTAACAGGAGTTTACAGCAGGAACTGTTCAGCAACTTTTTATCCTACACTACTGCTGCAAAAGGGAGCTGCGGTGGCTCAAGTGGTTAAGACGCTGAACTGCAGGCTGTGGAAGGTCGGTAGTTACGCAGTTCGAGCACCGGATGCCGCCTGCGGGTGAAAACAAGTATGGCAACAGTATAAAGCAACTTCCTGATCAGGTTTGGTCACTCTTGTGTCTGTCTGCTTCGCCACACTCATGGGGGGTAAGGAAGGCTCATTGCACCCTGACTCCTCCGTTCCGGCCACATGACCATGGAAACGTCTTCGGACAGCGCTGGCTCTTCGGCTTTGAAACGGAGATGAGCACCGCAACCCTAGAGTCGGATTCGACTGGCTTTCGAGCAAGGGAACCTTTACCTTTACCTTACTGCTGCAAAAGCCAATGAAGCTACTTAAATGTAAGCAAAAGAACAGAAATTTAACTGGCTTTCAGATCATGGTATTGTTTTAAATTTTAAAATACTAAAACTTTCGTCTGCTTTTATTTCATTACAGGCCGTCTGATTAGCTTTCCGAAGTTTAGTGTGCTGAGTGATTAGCAGGATAATAGAAATAAACAACAAACATTTCATGAGTACTAGAAGCACTGAAATGTACTGAGATCCAGTGTCAATACTACTTAGGCATAGCTCTACATCAGCATCAGCCAGATATCACCAGAGTTCGCTAGATCAGTTTTATTTTAAATCAGGTGTTAGGGTAGCTGTTGAGGTAATTTATGTTGTGCTATACCCCTAAAAACAAATGCTGATAGATCTGCACGTTTCTTTATCTGTGTTACTACAGGTACTCACTGAAAATCAGTTGGAAAAAAGATTTAACATCCCAAAAAAAGTTTTTAAAAAAGAGTTCAATGCTACTTCATGCACAAAGGTTTATGCCACAATAATACTGCAGTCCTCAGCAAAGGACTTTGTCCTTGTAGGTCTGCTGAAATCCCTGTCAAGGATTGCACTGTAAATTTTTAAGGTGTGCTAGACTATTTGTTTGCTTCAGCAGGTTATCCAGTTACCCCTCTAGAAGGTGTTAAACACCAGACTTTGAGTGCGTTCAGACGCGCCGTTTGATCTGGTGTCGTGACAGTTCACCAACAGATTTTATATGCACGATCACACAGTCAACATCTGCCTCCTGTCCCCAGCCATTGGTTTCTGGCTCAAAACCCCTTTAACCCAGAGTATTTTCTTACCAGGTCCCAAAGTGGTGTTTTCTCAGCTCTCCCGTTTCAAGCCGCATTTCCCCCCTGTGTGATTGCTCCTCCAGTGTCAAGCCACTTCCAGTTTAAACCCCCTCCCCACTCGAAAACTGCCCGTTTCGCCTGCCTCTTTTTTTTTAGTGTCGGCAGTACATGCATAGGCGGAGCTCTACTACCGTGTTTAGAAAACCGACATTTAAACGGTCACTTGTTTTAGAGTTTAGATGAGTTCGGGATTTCACGGAGGCCATTTTTGGGTCAAACATTTAAAGGGAAGTCTTTTGTTGGAGGGGTTGTATTGATTCGTCCTGGTGATTCTGCACATGCGCCATGGTAGTTTTGCGGCCCCCATTCTATGAATGAGCGCCTATGCGCATGCACAAACTGAGAAAAAAATTTAAAAACCCGCTGACTCATGCCTCGCGTGTCGGTAGTGTGGACGCCAGGGAGCGACGTGACTGCACAGTGAGGTGGGATAAGGGAGGTAAGTGTGATCGCGATTATCCAGATCAGATATAATCCGGTCCGAGCAGTTTAACCTGCTCTCAGCACGCCGTCTGACCGCACCCTTTGTCTCCTTTTTGTAATCTTGTAAAACAGCTAAACTGAGGCTATTGTACTTCAGTCACATTATGAGAAGACAAGACATACTGAAAAAGACAATAATGCTAAGAAAGTTTGAAGGCAGCGGGAAAAGAGGAAGACCTGACATGAGATGGATTGACTCAATCAAGGAAGCCAGGGGCCCCAGTTTGCAAGACCTGAGAGAGGCTGTTAACAACAGGACGTTTTGGAGAACATAAATTCATAGGGTTGCCATGTCGAAAGCAGCTTGACTGCATTTCACATGCACACGTTCACAGTAGTGCACCATAGTCACTGATGTTTTGTTTCTGAATGCTTTTTATTTCTCAGTGTTTTATTGCTCAGTGCAAAGTGCTCTGTGAATTGGTTGTGTAGTACACATTTACATTATGGGACCTTTTCCCTCTCATAATGACTGCATCTCTACAGTATGGATTAAGTTGCGCAAAATGTCTCTTTCTGCTTACTGCCAATCTGACCACACAGTGGCCACTTTAACAGCATCTTCCACATGCAGAAGAAATCCGATACCAAGTACTTATAACTTTGGCAGATGGGCTGTCTGACTCTGTTGCCATGAGGAGTAACTGGAATTTTGTACCAGAGAGCTAGTGTAGTTGAGTTGCTCAGAGTGTAAACTGTGAGCCAGGTGGTCCCTCATTCAACTTTCCTCTCCATCATGAAGTCAGTGTTAGTGCCTTCCTAAGCAGTGTCACACCCTTCTAAGTCAATTGAAGTCAAAGGACTAGCAGTAGCTTTATGCAAGCCACTATTATCTCACCCCCTAATCTGCAGTAGGGGTGCCAAGAGCCATCACAAGCCCCCAAAGAAAGATTCCCTCTGGGAGCTCCACCACCACTGTGGCCCAGCTCAAGGATGTAATATACGTGACTTGCCTGGCTTCAGGGGCTCCCAGGGGGCCAAGTCCCCCAGAATTTGCCCACCCCATTCCCCACCCTTTCAAGGGTCCTGAATATTGGTGACCTATTGGACAGTTAGAATACTTTCTGAGGCAATACAAGTGAAGTTTTAAAAATACCATGTAGTCCACCAAACACTGCGCTTTGCATACATAGTCTTAGAAATCTGCATAAAAGTCCAGTAAGCTAGGCAATTGTTATATTGCAGATGAAGGACTAAGAAAATAGTGCCTTACCTAAATCCACTAGTGTACCATTTGGACATGCTGTTATTATGATTAATTCATATTGCGTGGGATAGAGGAGGCATGCAAACCCAGTGTGTTTCAATGTGAATGAGAACCTGTTTGTCATGAGTGGAGAGAGCCATTATGGGCAGTAGAAAAATGCAATTACCCCCCAGAAGGATAGTATCATACTCTGCCCTCCTTATCCTCATTGCTTTGTATCTTTTAATCACCTTCCCTGTGGCAAATGGAAATGCTTGTTTCACCAACTTCCAGGATCCAGTGTCCTAATTCTTTGTCAACTGGGGTCTCCCCCCCCTCCCCCAGGTCACTCATTTTATTTTATTTTTTTCTACAGTGAAAGGAGGGTACTTGGATTACCATTAAATGATGCCCCCTGCAAAATTATGATTCAGATTTTTTATGCAACTGCAGCTATGAGTGGATCATTCCAGTGTTTAATCATACGCATATGCATACAGTCATATAAACACACACGCCATTCAAGCATTTGTTCCATTTGTTTATGATGGCAACAGACTGGAGATTGAATTACAGAATCATTGTACTTCAGCCCACTTTGTGGCTTTGTCTGCAGACTGAGGGCATTTTCTGAATGACACTTGGGTGGTTTCTTGTACTGTAAAATCACACATTGAGGACACTGTTGACATATTACCCTTATAACAACCATATGTGATGTGGTGATTCCTTTCCACATTCCTTTACATGGGCTTCCCCCCCCTGTATGCCACAGAGATACCTTGTGTTGCTTTGTATACGTGTATAAGATTCTCACCCCATGCCAAGTTTTTTCACTTCAGGGTTGGTAAGAAGTAAGTTGAAAGTTTGCAAACAGAGCTAAGACAAAGGGATTTTCCCATATTTTGTTAAGAGTGTGTATGTGCATGGAAGGGAAGTAAGTTGTCTCCTTTCATCCAGCTTTTAGTTAATGCTTCTCACTGGGATTGCATGCACTGCCCACCCCTGCAAGCTGCCACATCAAGACAGATTTCTTTACCTTGGCCTTGGTGTGAGGCGTGGCTCTCCGTCTGCTGGTCTAACTGCAGCCTCTGCACGGTCCTCCTCTTCTCAGGCTGGACTATGAGCAACATATCTAGAGCTACCGCACTGAGGTCTTTTTGAAACTCCATAGTACCCATTGTGCCTCTCCTTCCTTCCTCAGAGTTGCTACTACTGCTGCTGCTGCGGCTGTCAGAGGCGGTGGGTATTTTCCACCCTTTGAGAAGCAAGTGCTCCCCTCACCCAAATTAAACACACATATACACACACAGACAAACACACACACAGCTTTTGGCTGACCCTGCCAAAGACACCGTTAGTGAGTGCCCTGCAGAGATCTACCCTAATGAGTAGGTTACAAGTCACCTTTGAAAGGAAATCCCAGCAGGGATCCATTTCCTAAACCTGAGGAAGGAGACACATTTCAGGGAGAGAGAGAGGGAGAGAGAGTTCTAGTTTCAGAACATGCTCTCTTCAAACCCCCTCCCTTTCTGGCTGCCCTTTCAGCTTTAAGCCCTTGCCCACATGTAAATCCTGCTAACACCACTGTTGCTCTCGGAGAATTTGCTTTGTGAAGCTTGTACAGCCCCTAAAAGGACTTCTCCTGGGTACTTCTCTTCGCCAAACCCAATGTGGAAACTTAAAACAAAACTAAAAAGGAGTACATAAAAACAGCAAAAAAAGCACAGCACTCATATTGCCTTCCCCCCCACCCAACTCACAAAGAGCTCAGGATAGCATACATTGCTCCAATCTTCATCTTCACAGCCCTGTGAGGGAGTCTAATCTGCGATATAGTGGTGGGCCCAAGGTCACCCACTAACCTTCGCTGCTGAGCAGGGATTTGAAGTAGGCCTCTCAGTCTCTCTAGTCACACACTTCACTGGCTTCCACTTTACCACACCACACCCTGACAAGGGATGCTGTTTGTGAATGAAAGCATTTGGTATTAAGTCCTTGAGTACTGGCTTTGAGGTAAAAAGGGCAATCCCAGTTATTTTCAGAAACAATACAGTTTCTTAAACATGTTTAACAACAGAAATACTAAGAAGAGAGACTTTTGCAGTGCTTCAGAAACTACACACTTTTGTGGCAAGATGCATGTTTCTCTAACCGTTGCTCAGTTCTTGTGTCAGAAACAGAGAACATGGAAACAATGGAGATGTCTCAAATTCTTAGAGTCTCCCAGTCCAAAAATGAGAGTCCAAGAAGGAGCCCAAGAGACATGGTTTAGTACTTATAAGCGACCTAGTTTAGTCTGCCACTGTAATGGGGAGTGAGCGCTGGCTTCAGAATCCTTTCTAAATATATCTTAGGCCTCCATCCTGTCATAGTCCAAGCTGGCAGCTGAGTGATGTTTGGCCTGTGGTCTCAGAGGAACTGGAACACCTGTGCATTCAAGGACTCTACTGCAGCAGAGCCACACAGTTTTATACTTTTGCAGAACTTGCTCATCTCCTGAATGCCAGCCCCATGCCTCCAGATCATAAGCTGTAACTGGGTTTAATGTGACCAACTTCCTCAAAGCACCAATTGTCGGTGGCATTTGAGGAAATAATTGTACCCAAGCATATCAATACGCAGGATAGTTTTGAGACAAATATGTTATTCTTGAAAACCATTATTTTGCATTTCCTTCACTGGTATTTGCATTGCCATAATAAAAAAGCCACACCTGGAGGAGGGACCTGCTTCCTTTGCTACTCAGGCACACTGCTTGCTCCCAGCTTTTGTTGACATTACTCAGTTGGTATGGCAACAATTATCCCAAGATCTCTTTTGTTGTTCAGTCGCATAGTCGAGTCCGACTCTTCGCGACCCCATGGACCACATCACGCCAGGCCTTCCGGTCTTCCGCTGTCCTCTGAAGTTGGCTCAACTTCATGTTCGTTGCATCTATGACACTGTCTAATCATCTCATCCTTTGCCGTCCCCGTCTTCTTTGACCTTCAGTCTTTCCCAGCATCAGGGTCTTCTCCAGTGAGTGCTCCCTTCTCATTTGGTGGCCAAAGTATTTGAGCTTCAGTTTCATTATCTGGCCTTCCAGGGAACAGTCAGGGTTGATTTCTTTGAGGATTGACTGAATTGATCTTCTTGCAGTCCAAGGGACTCTCAAGAGTCTTCTCCAGCACCATAGTTCAAAAGAATCTATTCTTCGGCGCTCGGCCTTCCTTATAGTCCAACTCTGGCAGCCATACATGACTACTGGGAATACCATTGCTTTGACCATGCGGACTTTTGTTGGCAGGGTGATGTCTCTACTTTTTATCATGCTGTTTAGGTTCGCCATCGCTTTCCTCGCAAGGAGCAGGCGTCTTTTAATTTCATGGTTGCTGTCACAGTCTGCGGTGATCTGGGATCCCAGGAACGTGAAGTCTGTCACTACTTCCACGACTTCCCCTTCTATTTGCCAAGGAGTGATGGGGCCAGATGCCATGATCTTAGGGTTTTTTTTTAATGTTGAGCTTCAAGCCCACTTTTGCGCTCTCCTCTTTTACCCTGAGCAAGAGGCTCTTTAGGTCCTCTTCACTTTCTGCCATTAGAGTGGTATCGTCTGCATATCTGAGGTTGTTGATCTTTTCCCCAGCAATCTTAATTCCCGCTTGTGATTCATCCAGGCCAGCATTTCGCATGATGTACTCTGCATATATATTAAATAAGCAAGGTGACAGTATACATCCTTGTCGTACTCCTTTTCCTATGCTGAACCAATCAGTTGTTCCATATCCGGTTCTAACTGTCACTTCTTGGCCCTTATACAGGTTTCTCAAGAGACATGTGAGGTGGTCTGGTACTCCCATCTCTTTAAGGACCTGCCATAGTTTGTTGTGATCCACACAGTCAAAGGCTTTAGCATAGTCAATGAAGCAGAAGTAGATATTTTTCTGGTACTCTCTTGCTTTCTCCATAATCCAGCGAATGTTGGCAATTTGATCTCTAGTTCCTCTACCTCTTCGAAACCCAGCTTGTACTTCTGGTAGTTCTCTATCCACGTACTGTTGAAGCCTAGCTTGTAGGATCTTGAGCATGACCTTGCTAGCGTGTGATATGAGTGCAATTGTGCGATAGTTTGAACATTCCTTGGCATTGCCCTTCTTTGGGATTGGAATGTATACTGACCTTTTCCAATCCTGTGGCCACTGTTGCGTTATCCAAATTTGCTGGCAAATGGAGTGCAGCACTTTAACAGCATCATCTTCTAAGACTTTGAATAGCTCAACTGGAATACCATCACCTCCACTAGCTTTGTTGTTAGCAATGCTTTCTAAGGCCCATTTAACTTCACATTCCAGGATGTCTGGCTCGAGGTCAGTGATTATACCGTCGTGGTTGTCAAGGACATCGAGGTCTTTCTTGTATAGTTCTTCTGTGTATTCTTGCCATCTTTTCCTAATCTCTTCTGCTTCTGTTAGGTCCCTACCGTTTTTGTCCTTTATCATGGCCAGCTTTGCATGGAACGCTCCCTTGATTTCTCCAATTTTCTTGAAGAGATCTCTAGTCCTTCCCATTCTATTGTTTTCTTCTATTACTTTGCACTGTTCATTCAGGAAGGCCTCCTTATCTCTCCTTGCTGTTCTCTGGAAATCTGCGTTCAGTTGGGTAAATCTTTCCTTTTCGCCTTTGCCTTTCGCTTTCCTTCTTTCCTCTGCTATTTGTAAAGCCTCATCAGAAAGCCACTTTGCTTTCTTACATTTCTTTTTCTTTGGGATGGTGGTGATTGCTGCCTCCTGTACGATGTCACGAACCTCTGTCCATAGTTCTTCAGGCACTCTATCTATCAAATCCAGACCCTTGAATCTATTCTTCACCTCTACTGTATATTCATCAGGGATGCGATCTAGGTCAAACCTGAATGGCCTCGTGGTTTTCCCAATTTTCTTCAGTTTAAGTCTGAATTTTGCAATGAGTAGCTCATGATCTGAACCACAGTCAGCTCCAGGTCTTGTTTTTACTGACTGGATAGAGCTTCTCCATCTTTGACTGCAAATTATATAGTCAATCTGATTTCGGTGTTGCCCATCTGGTGATGTCCATGTGTAGAGTCGCCTCTTAGGTTGTTGGAAAAGGGTGTTCGCTATGACCAGTGTGTTCTCTTGACAAAACTCTGTTAACCTTTGCCCTGCTTCATTTTGCTTTCCAAGGCCAAACTTGTCTGTTATTCCAGTTACCTTTTGACTTCCTACTTTAGCATTCCAGTCCCCTATGATGATGAGGACATCATTTTTTGGTGTTAGTTCTAGGAGGTGTTGTAGGTCTTCATAGAACCGGTCCACTTCAGCCTCTTCTGCATCAGTGGTTGGGGCATACACTTGAATTACTGTGATGTTGAATGGTTTGCCTTGGAATCGGACAGAAATCATTCTGTCATTTTTGAGATTGTATCCCAGTACTGCCTTTTGCACTCTCTTGTTGACTATAAAGGCCACACCATTTTTTCTACGAGATTCCTGGCCACAGTAGTAGATATAATGGTCTTCTGAGTTAAATTCGCCCATTCCTGTCCACTTTAGTTCACTGATTCCTAGGATATCGATGTTCAGTCTTGCCATCTCATTTTTGACCACGTCAAGCTTACCTTGATTCATAGATCTTACATTCCAGGTTCCTATGTAGTATTGTTCTTTGCAGCATTGGACTTTCCTTTCACCATCAGACACATCCACAACTGAGCGTCCTTTCGGCTTTGGCCCAGCCGCTTCACTCTTTCTGGGGTTACTTGTACTTGTCCTCTGCTCTTCCTCAGTAGCATATTGGACACCTTCCGACCTGAGGGGCTCATCTTCCGGCGTCATATCTTTTAGCCTTTTGATACTGTCCATGGGGTTTTCTTGGCAAAAATACTGGAGTGGGTTGCCATTTCCTTCTCCAGGTGGATCACGCTTGGTCTGAGTTCTCTGCTGTGGCCTGTCCGTCTTGGGTGGCCCTTCACGGCATAGCCCACAGCTTCATTGAACTGCGCAAGCCCCCTCGCCACGACAAGGCTGTAGGTTACCAGCAACTTAAACTGGACCCAGAAATAGGCAGCCAGTGAAGGGACCTCAGGTATGTCCCTAGACCCAGAAAAAGTAGGCACTGAAAAGACTTTAAGGTATTTCCTATCCTCTTTTAGGCTTTAAGATTTTTTTGTTTTGAACAATGCTAGCATTACCAACCTCAAGTTGGAGCTTAGAGGTCTTCTGGAATTATGACTGATCTCTGGGCTTCATAGGTCAGTTCCCCTGGAGAAAATGGCTGTTTTTGAGGGTGGACCATATGGCATTATGTCATGCTGAGCTCCATCTCCTCCTCAAACCCACCCCTCCAAAGGCACCACCCCCAAATCTCCAAGAATTACCCAATCCAGTGCTGACAACCCTAGCAATGACAGACACCTTCAGCTGCATAACTTTACCTGCATCACTGAGAACAGCTATCTGATGCTCCTTCTCAAAGTGAAGCTTGATGAGAATTTTTTTTTGCTGAGCTACAAGTCTAAACATTGCAAAAATGTTTTGAAAACACAGACTCTTTCTTGCACACCAAAGGGTATTAGGGTCAAAGAGCTTAAAAAATTACAAACTGCCCTAATTCTTGACCAGCTAGAGCTAGACCATCCCAAAAAGAACATTTGAAACAATGTGCCATCAATGACTTGATTGTGGTGGACCATGATTCCAATCAGAGGGCTGGGAACAGGAATCTGGAATAGTTTTCTTTCCCAGTGTTAGAATTCTTCATGAGAAATACCTCAGTGGAAAAGCTTCTGCTTTGCATTCAGAAGGCCCCATTTTCAATCTCTGGCATCTCCAATTAAAAGGAAGTGATGTGAAAGACCCTGGAGAACCTCTGCCCATCTGAACAGACAATACCAATGGGCTGATTCTGTATAAGGCATCAGGTTGCCAACCTCCAGGTGGGGCCTAGAGATCTCTCT
>NW_015159772.1:318880-360238 GCF_001447785.1 Gekko japonicus
GCATATTGGACACCTTCCGACCTGAGGGGCTCATCTTCCGGCGTCATATCTTTTAGCCTTTTGATACTGTCCATGGGGTTTTCTTAGGGCTGCCAAATGCCCCCGGGGGGCTGAATCCCCCCCCCGTTTCGAGCCCCGATTCCCGCTCCCGCGGAATCAGGGCCCGGGGAAGGCGCGCCGGAATCGGGGCCCGGGGGAAACCCCACCCCCGCGTACGCGTCACCCAGAAGTGACGTCGCACGCTGGGGGCGGAGTCACGCCATTTGAGGGGAAAACAAAGAGTTTTCCTCTCAAATGGCGTGGCTCCGCCCCCAGCGTCCGACATCACTTCCAGGTGATGCGGACGCGGCGCGCGTGCGCACGAAGAGGACGCCGGCCGGGAGCCCCCCGCTCCCGGCCAATTTCGATTTGGCAACCCTAGGAGTGGGTTGCCATTTCCTTCTCCAGGGGATCATGCTTGGTCTGAGTTCTCTGCTGTGGCCTGTCCATTTTGGGTGGCCCTCCACGGCATAGCCCACAGCCTCATCTAACCATGCAAGCCCCCTTGCCACAACAAGGCAGTGATCCATGAGGGGGGCCAAGATCCCCCCCCCAATTCCTGATATGGTACAGCTTCCTTCTTTCCTTGGCAGATGAACTAATAGAATCTGTATATCAAATGCAGACCCCTCACTGCTGCATCATGAGATTGTATGGTTGCCAACCACCAGGTGAAGCACAGAGTTCTCTTGGAATTAAAATTGATCTGCGGACTACAGAGATCAGTTTCTCTGGAGGAAATTGTAGTTTGGGATGGCAGATTATGTGGCATCATATCTTCACTTAACTCCCTCCCTTCTCTAGAATCTACCCTCCAAAGGCACCGCCCTCAAATCTCCAGGAATTTACAAAACTAAAGTTGGCAACCCTGTGCGTGTGGGATAGATAGATTTAGAGCATTTTAATATCACCTTTCTGTCTCAAAGAGATGTTCAGGGTGATGAACAAATAATACAAATGCATAAGATCACATAACACACCTGCAATACAGGTTTAAATGCCTTACAAAAATAATGGTTTCACGGACTTCCGGTTTATGGCGATACGCAGGCAGACACATCTCCTGGATGCCCCGGGGATGTAAACTGCACACCAGCATGTTTCAGGGGGTCCGACGGGTCGCGACCCCCCGGAGCCTTGGTAAAAGGCTCCCAGACCCCTGGGACAGGCTTTTGAGGGGCGACCTCTTTGATGGCCGAAAGCCGGGGAATTGAGGTGCCCCTCCGCCCTGAAGGTCCTGCCGCTGAATGACCGCATGGTACAAGTGCTGCTGACCGGGACAAGTGTTGGAGATCGGGCGAAATAAAAGGTGACGAGTGAGGCTGAATGCCCAACAACAAACTGTGAGTCGGGTGAAGTGAGCATGAAGATATAAAAAGAAGCTGCCCCCTCTAAAAAGAGCGACGGGAAAGCGAGCGGGGGAGGGGTCCCTCCCAAATGCATAGACAAACGTGGAAGGAAAGAGGGGGGAGCGGAAAAATAAGCGTTTAAAACTGTTTTGAAAGACTTACCAGAGTGCAGAAAAGCGTTTGGGTGAACATCAGAGGCTTTAGCAACTTGTTTGAAAAGTAAACAAATCCAAAAAGATGGCGGGGAAGAAACCGGATAAGAGAAGCTGTTGACATTGAAACTTGGGGGCAGTCCTCGAACAGATGAGGTCTCTGAGCTCGCAAAACTTCTAGCTGACTCCCTGCGCCCTCTGCTGGATGAGATCACTGGTATTAAACAACAACTGTCAACAATTGGGCAGAGTCTGGCTGAACAGCGGATGCAGTTGACTCAATCTTTGAAAGCAACTGGAAAAAAAGGGGGGGGGGACTCAACCCAGGATATGACTATGAACCAAAAAGGGCTAAGCTAAACCATATATACAAAAGTACAAATATTTATTAAGGTGTACACATGTTAAAACTTTCCTGATTAAAAATTACTTTGTCTGAGATCAGACTATAAAAGCTTATCCTCTATACATACATATGATGGTTTACAACTGAAGACCAAACGCGTTTCGGCCCCTAAGGGCCTTCCTCAGTGGTCACTATTATCTATATATTCTAGACACACATTCAAAGACCTGTTACAGAGTTTTAGTACACATATAATTTAACCAGATGTTGTTTCCTAAAATTATTCAAAGAAAAATAGAGCTATTAGTGGAGCATGTACAATAGAAATATTTTGATGCTTTGTGCATCTTTGCTGATTAGTAATACAGATCAGTAATTTTCTTCAAGAAAGGACTTTGTTGTGAAGCAGAACTCTATGAAATTATACTCCCAGGTGATCTGGAATATCTCATGGAGGCTACGACCCACTCCTTGTTCTCTTCTTGAATATACTCCAGTGCTTTTGCACACGATGCACTCAATTTTTCCTTCCACATGAAGAATGATGCCTTTAAAGAGATGTGACAAATCCATATAATATCCATTTACTGTATGTGACTTCAGTGTTATTCTGGATTTCACTGTGAAACTCAGAGCAGATTTACTGTGTCCTCTAGGTAATTTTGTGTTTGGCCTCTGTAAAAGCCATTTGTGTGTATTAATTATGACTGTAATCTAAAGTATCATGGGTCAACATCCTTGTTCTAGCAATCATGCATACGGTAATTGATGTTTCCCCCCAAGTTAATGAATCCTGGAAGGAAAAACTCAGCAGTAAACAGCACTAAGTAAGGATGCTTAGATGACAAGATTATGAAAGCCAGTTTAGATATCTTCTAAAATGGAACAGTAGTGGAAACATTTGCTATTGGATGGGATTAAGAGTCTTACAAACAAGGACTTCAGATTGTTCCCAATTGGAACAGTCTGTTTTTCTTTATATAATCTACATTGTTTCTGGCTTTCTTGACAGTGGAGTGGATGCTTACAGTGCAGAGTTACACCCTTCTAAGCCTATTGGCCAGGTGAGTGTGACTTTGCTTAGGATTGCACTGAAGATTTCCTCAAGAGAACTGGACATACTAGAGGGTTTCCCAGGAACTGTGATTAACCATAGAGTTTTGCCTAAATCCTAGGTGCCACACCAGAGACAGGACATAACTTCTGGATATTTGTTGTTTTTAAAGACAATGGCACCAAATTTACACAGAATGTAGTCCTTCCTCTAATACCCCCCTCCCAGTTTCAAGTAAATTGGACCAAAGGTGCCCCAGCCATCGTACTTGCAAAACCATGGACTGGGAAGAAAAAATGGCTCTGGAAAAGGGCCCTGCCCCACAAAAGATGGAGGGAAGGAGAAGGAGCTATCTAGAACTGCAGCCCCTGCCATGATTCCCTATAGAGGACTGGGGGGGGGGGCTACAGTGGCTTTCCCCCCCCCAAACAAATGACATCAAAAATTTCAGGTGATTTGGTGCTTTCTGTTCATTAAACACCCACTAAGTTTCAATCAAAGTTAGACCAAGGGTTCCAGTTTTACAGGCCTCCAAACAAGGTACACCCAGCCATTCCCACCAGCATAAACGAGAGAGGGAACAAGAAGAGCCAGCAAGGCTTGCAGCTCTGCTGGGCCCTGTGCCTGGCGTGCACTGGCCAAGAGCTGCCTTCCCCAGGCCGCTGCCTGGGAAATTTGGAGAATCAAAGAAAAACAAGACACCTGCATCATGAAGTTAATACAGTAAGCACCCAAACATGAAAAACTACATGGCGATTTTCATAATGCTGAAGAATCCCAGATTTGTATAACTGTAAGATTCTGGAAGGCCAGATAATGAAACTGAAGCTCAAATACTTTGGCCACCAAATGAGAAGGGAGCACTCACTGGAAAAGACCCTGATGCTGGGAAAGATTGAAGGTCAAAGAAGACGGGGACGGCAAAGGATGAGATGGTTAGACAGTGTCATCGAAGCGACGAACATGAAGTTGAGCCAACTTCAGAGGACGGCAGAAGACCGGAAGGCCTGGCGAGAGTTCGTCCATGGGGTCGCGAAGAGTCGGACTCGACTGTGCGACTGAACAACAAGAAGATTCCTTGCAGTTGAAACAACAGCTTGGAGGAACACCAGCAGGATGAAAATAACTGCTGTCTCTCTGCCTTTCCTGTGCCCTGACTCACAGCCACGCTGATTTTGACTTTAAAAAAAATCTGGAGAATAGGCAGCCTGAGTTTTGGCCCAGTCCTCAACATGCTTATTTGGAAGAAGTAAGTTTCACTGAGTTCAGTGGGACGTACATTTTTAATGATAATGCTTAGGATTGCAGCCATGGGGCTCTGCAGTCATGACAAATTAATTTGTATGTATAAGATGTTGATTTGGTACTGAATATTGCCCTTTTGAGATGGAGACTGAATTCTGAAGAAGGAATGTTAACATCCAGAAGAAGGGGGAGGAAAAGATTTTTGATGTTACTCAGGGACTTGAAATTCCAAGTAATAAGTCCCAGGGAGATGGATTAGTGAATAAGAAAGACTATCGGGGCACATGATAAATAAATGGATCACAGATAGGTATTATCTCGACATCCCGTGGTCTGTGATGGGGTTGGGTTGGATTAAATTATTTAAATTCCAGTTGGAATGGAAGAAAACTTTGAGGAAGTGTCCCCCCCCAAACAGAAAAAGTCCACTTTAGGTCTTCATTGTCAGACTAACTCCCATGGTTTGTTATAATTCCACTGCATAGCATGGCACTCTAGTGAAGAAAGGGCCAATGTGATACTGTAATAAGAGTGCTGGAATTAGGTTGGGGAGACCTCGGTTCAAGTCCATAGGCCACAAAGCTCATGGATGATTTTGAGTCATCATGGGCACAGTGGCAGCACATCTGCTTGGCATGCAGAAGATCCCAGGTTCAACTCATGTAATTGCCAGTTTTAAAAGGGTGCTGTGAAAGACTAAGACCCTGAAGTGGTGCTGCCAGTAGACAACGCTGACCTTGATAAACCAATGGCATAAGCCAGCATCATTTGTTCTGGACTACCTGTCCTGAATTCACTGTGACCCAGGTTGTTCATGTTATCTTGTACAAACTTTCAGTCTTTTTTTCCCAGATTGGTCCTCAGAAATTAGACATTATGAACCTCACCTGGAAAGCTCAGACCTGCTGACTCTTACTTTGAGTATATTATAGCTCAGCCTAATCCTGAAAACTATTTCATTTTTGTCATCCACAGTTTCATTTTGCTATCTGATGAGTTTATTAGAGTCTTCTGTTTTCTTTGCCCACATACCCTGTCCTTTGCTCCCTTCTTTTATGGAGCAGTTAATGGATGCATTCATTCTCCTTCTAAAGAATCTCCATCTATGGAGTGCTAACTGTCTGTCTTGACACTGATACGACTACTCATTTGGAAGCTTCTGCCGGGCCACTAATTCTGTCTCATGATTTAATATGGCACCAGAACTTTTCACTGAGCTATCAACCCATATATTCCAGTTCTTGTGATCCAGAATCTAAGAGACAATAGGCAGCAGTAGCCTCAGTAGTGGATACCAATCAATGAATAGATAGCTGAGTGGAAAGTTCCACTGCTGTCTTAAATCATTTGTACTTCTGTGGTCCACACTCCTCAGTCAGTAGGCTTATCAGACGGTCCACAACCCTAAAACCTGTATGCAGTTAGAACATAAGAACATAAGAACATAAGAGATGCCAATGTTGGATCAGGCCAAAGGCCCATCCAGTCCAACACTCTGTATCACACAGTGGCCAGAAATACCAGTGCCATCAGGAGGTCCACCACTGGGGCCAGGACATTAGAAGCCCTCCCACTGTTGACCCCCCCAAGCACCAAGATGACAGAGCATCACTTGCCCCAGAGTCACTATCTATACCTTGTGGCTAATAGCCACTGATGGACCTCTGCTCCATATGCTTATCTAATTCCCTTTTGAATCTTCACTATTTCCTTCCAGTTATGTGGTATTATTTGCATATCTCAGTGTTTCTTCCACTAATTTTCACTCCACCCTCATCTTTGTCTGACACCTTTGCCAACTGGAAACCCTTCTGTTTCTCTATATTCTGTTCTAACAGTAGCCTTCTGTCCAGAGTACAAGTTGCAGATCAAAACAATCAGATGTTGTAACACACCCATTTCTTTTACAACCAATCATAGTTTTTCATGGTCCACATAGTAGAAAGCTGTGCTGTAATCTATGAAACAAGCTGGTTTTCTTCTGAAATTCTCTCACATACTCAAGTAACCAGCAATATAATCTCTATTGCTTCTTCCTTTTCTGAATCCAGCTTGGACATCTAGCCTTTCTCATGCCATATATGGTAACAGTCTTTGTTGTAAGATTTTGAGCATCAGTCTACTTGTGTGAGAAATTAACGTGATGGTCCGACAGTTACTGTAGTCTTTAACAGCTCCTTTTTTCAGCATTGGAACGTAGATTGAACAAGGGGGGACCCGCGATACTCGCGGGGGGGGCAGTCTCTCTCTTTCCCCCGTTCTCTCTCTTCCCCCCAGTCTCTCTCTCTCTGTCTCTCTCCCCCCCCTTCTCTCTCTTCCCCCCCAGTCTCTCTCTCCCCCGCCTTCTCTCTCTTCCCCCCCCAGTCTGTCTCTCTCTCTCTCTTTCCCCTGTCGCAGCGTGGCCTGCGCGGCTAGCATCCGCCGGGCCTCACCGGGCTGTCTTCCCCCCCCCCCACCGTTCCCCCCAAAAAAGCTCTGAGGCGGCGGCGGCGGCGAGGCTCCTTAGGCTCCCTCGCCACTCGGACCCCCACTCGCTGCTCGCCGCTCGCCGCTTCCCTTTCAAGCAGCGGCGGCAGCCTCAGTTGCCAAGCGTTCTGTGCGCATGCGCACGGAACGGTCTTGCACTTTTGGGGGGATTTAAGCATCCCCCCGAATTTTTTTTCAAGGTTTAGCATTTTTGTGCACACGTGGGGACTGGCCCACATGTGCACAAACCTCCCCCTCCCCCCCAAGTGCCCCTGGAGCGCTGATTTAGCGATCCACACTCACGGGGGCAACTTGGCTATTAGATATATAGATGGACTGTGATGGCTTGGCTGTTTTTGTGAGTTTCCTTTTTATGATCCTTTCCCCCCTCCTCTTTGTGATTTCTTGTTATGTGGGTATTTGTGGCAGCCCCTGAGTGGTGTTCATTTACTCTTTCAGAAAGCTTTTTGTGCTATGAAGTCTGGCTCCAAGTTTTCAGTTAATGGACATGTTTTCTTTCCACAGCACTGTCCTGGTGTGTGAGACCTTTGGCCTTATTCATATGGATAGGATTATACATAGTGTTGGCATGTTCATGCCCTACCCCTGCCATGGTGTCTGTCCACCCCAGTTAGTGGAAAGTGAAAGTTCTAGAGTAGCTTTGCTGGCCTGAGTTGCTGCTCTAGTGTATAACCTCTATGATCCTGAATATCTGAAAGAGCCCTCACATATGAAATGCCACAGTGAGAGCTTTTGCAGCAGCTAGTGCAGCCAGTGATGCAACATCTCTCCTGGAACCAGTTTAAAAACATCACAGTCTGAGTGAGGATCTTGCCTGTCTCATTCACAGATAGGGATATCAGACAAAACCGAAACCTTCCCACTGTGGCCTAATCTGGTCAACAGGTGATATCGCAACATGATTACCAGCACTTAGGGCAACTTTCTAATTAATCAAAGATGGTCTTCCTTTTGCTAGGCTTGTCTTCGATCAATAAGCCTATGACATATGATCCAAATAATAAGATATTTATTCTCTCAACATCAGAAAGTGGTGTTCTATTTTACCACTGCTTCGTTCTTTGTACTGTGCTTGGTCACATGATAAAAACATGACAACCTGTTTTATGGTGGGCTTTTATTAGGCATCCAAAGGCCACTGAGCATGAAACATAACATTCAATGCTTCATCATTTGATTCATAGGAAAGAGAGTTGCCATTCGTATTTTGAGTTTGTCACTCTGGCTCATAATGCCATCTATATCCGGGGCAATCAAAAGGCTGCAAACAAAAGCAGATACTTCCCTATGACAGACCTTTTCCTAGCACTATGGATGTCTTTCTTTACCTAACATGACAATCCGTGAACCCATTCATTTAATAAGATCTCAACTGGTTTGTCTGTCTTCTGTGTTCACCTGTAGGGATGTGAAAGGTGACACAGTGAGGCCAGACACAGGAAGGTTTTCTTAGTGAGATGTCAGATAAGTTCAGCATTTTGTCATGGTACAGACTGTGACTCACAAATGTTTTCCAAGCATCTGTCTCAGCATGCACCTATGACATAAATCATTTGAGCAACTGATCCCCTTGCTACAAAACCAAAACAACCTTCCCTGTACCTGCTTCAGCTTGTCAAGTCCTACATTCAAACTGGTCATCTGAATTCACCCTACATCTTATAGACTGGGAGAGGCTCTGGAACTCTCTCACACCTACTCTTTCTTATGACCAGTTCCTTTTGGATGTCTCATATCAAAATTTTACTTTTAGAGAAGGGTGATAAGCTACATGTGTGAGAATGTAGACTTGCTACTTGAAAAGTTGTTTATAGATGACATGTTAATAAATCAGAGGTAGGGGGTACACAGCATTGATATGACATTGTCCAACAGTTTGTGGGCACTGGATTAATTCTTTTGGAAGCTAATCATATGGCTGGCCTGTGTCTGTAGTCTCCAAAACAAAATGCATGCTGAAAAACTGTGGACATACATACCACCCGTGATTGCCAGAAGATAGTGTTGGAAATATGTGTGTTGCAAGGTCTAAAATCCAGTCATTATAGGGTTAGATGTGTTTACCTCGTGTGCTATCCTTTAGACTGACATGGAAGGAAACCTGGCACAGATCCAATGGGAACAAAGCCCGCAAAACTGAAGTCTATTTACTCACAATAATTGGCTAATGTATTTAGGTGATTTCCTTCTAGGGGTCAAGAAGAAGAAGAATATCCATTGTTGTAGACTGGGTGGTCAAACTGTAAAGATGTAGCCTTAGGTAGCCTTTGTTGTTTTGTAGATTTCCTGTGAACCCTTCCCTTTAGAAATAAAGATTTTTACATAGAAGAAAATGCCTTTTCTCCAGTGAAGCAAAGATCCATTGCAATTTCTGAATATTTAATTATTTTTACCAATTTTTCCAACAGATAGAAGGTCAGACGCTTTCTGTAAATAGTATGAGATGGCACACTTTCATCACCATCCCATATATTTTTGTTTCTAGGGGCTTAGTAATGGTTGTAGGTCATCTGTCCCAAGCAGGAAGCATGCTCTCTGTGAGTTAACACAGGAAAAGAAAGCCCAGTATCCTGCTCTTGGTGGCCCTTCCTGTAAGCAATGTGCAGCATAATTTCCACTATGCATCCTTTCTCATAGTGACGGACAGGGCAATAAAACCTAAAAGCATTTCCAGAAGGCAGCCAGTTCAAACAGAATTGTCTTGTTAAGTCGGCAGGTCACCAATTAGATGTGCTGGGAAGGGAAACCATTTCCCCCTCTGCTTTAAGATGCTGTCTAAATTAACTGCAGTTCACTCACTATGCTTTGACTGCACAAAGACTAGCTGAGGACACAGCCGTGTAATATGAGCCTGGGAGAGTCTATTAATGCAACTTTAACTCTGGTCTTCTGAGCAGCTTGACTTTCTTTCCTCTTTATGGATGCAAAAGGGAGCTTCCAGACAACCCCCTGGAAGACTTCTGACATTCTTAAGATCTTGGCTGGTTTTTGTCTTTTATTTCTTGGGCACTCACTGTGACTAGCCTGCCTTTCCTGGGCCTTTCCCACTTATGCCAATTCAGTGCAAATAAATGAGGTGTGTCAAAATTCTGGACACATACAATTTGTGAAATCTCTCAATGTAAAAGTTTAGGCTCAGTATCTGGGCGGGGAGAGCCTTTCTTTTTGGCCTGTAACTTGTTTCACCCCCAGTGCTTTGCACTAGGACAATGTGGATAGGAATGTGTCGACTAAAGCTAGTGCTACTAAGTGTTGGCCAAGATGGAGGGAAGACCTCGTGTCCTTATGTGGGTGGGTGGGTGGGCAACAACAGAGGCCAGGGACAGCTAGAATCAGAACTAAGTGAGTGCAGGGCTGCTAGCAGCAAGCAAGGAGCACCTTGCAGTCTATTTCTGCTCCTTTTCTTTGCACTTACCATCCTAGTTGACATTGCTCACCCCTAATGTGAAAGAACAAAGTCGGAGTCCCATGGCACCTTTAAGAACAACAAAGTTTTATTCAAGGTATAACCTTTCAGTAGAAGTGTGCGTGCACACTTGAATAAAACTTTGTTGGTCTTAAAGGTGCCACTAGACTCGAACTTTGTTCTGCTGCTTCAGACCAACATGGCTACCCACCTGGATCTATCCTAATGTCAAAGTTAGCATGGTTGTAACAGATGAACATGGTTATAACAGATGAAACCTTGACATTCTATTTACAGTACATGCTGTATGCCTGCTTAAAAAGCCGTGCTGTGCTTTGCTGCTGAGCAGAAAGAAAACAAAGTTCCATGCCCAAAGGCATGTTTAAACCAAAGCATCATGAGCAGCTGGAGCTCTCAACTTTGCCATTTGTTTACAGGGCATTTTCTGGCTTTTATGGGTGCATTTAGGGACACACATGGATGCAGCAAGAGACAATAGAATAACATTATTAGTAGCAGTTGTTGTTTCTAACCTAATTTAGATTAACTGTGCAATTATATTAACCTTGCTTTGAATACCAGTGCTAGGAAGCAGCATCAGGAGAAGGCCTCTGTGCCCTGTTTGTTGGCCCTGGATACTGGACAAGATAGGTCTTTGGTAGGGTTGCCAGGCAGTGTCTGTCAACTGGCTGGAGGGTTGGGTGTGGGGAGTCCTGGGAGAAAAATTAAAATGAAAAGAAGGGCTCAGTAACTTACTGGAAGTTCTGAAGATAGAGTTTCTGACAATTCCTAGAACTATCCAGAAGTGACAAGAGTAGCTCTAGCAATTGCCAGAAACCCTAGGGCAAGATTACCATAGAGTTTCTGGTGATTGCTAGAGCTACCCTTACCACTTCTGGTAGATCTAGGAATCATCAGGAACTCTATGGCCAGAACTTCTGGTAAGTAGCTGAGGCTTTATTTTTCTCCCAAGGAGGATTGTGTCCCCCTTTGGCCCCAGTTTCTGCCTGTTGATCAGCTGAGCATCAGCCAGCAAGGGCTACAATTGGCTGGAGGTCTCCTGCCATAAGTGGGCAAATGGGAAACCTAATCATTGGTCTGATCCAGCAGGGGTCTTCTTATGTTCAAAATACCAAATACTTGTTTTGAAGAGAGGATGGGGGAAACTCAACAAAATGGTCAACTGGGTCCAAATCTACAGTTTGTGATGGAATTCTCCTAAGAACACTCAAATATTTAGGAGGGGGCATCACTTAAGGTTGCCATCCAGTCAGAGGTTTATGGTGGGGGGGGGGGGCTAACTAGCAACATCATGATGTTGCTCGTGATGTGTTAACATCTCTTCTGGTACAATCAAAAAATTAGATCATTGCAAAGCAGTGACACTGGAGCATCCTTTTCAAACTCCGTAATGTTTGGAGCAAATGCAAGAACGCCACTGACTGTAAGAACGTCCCTTCTGATTCTGAGTTGCACCAGACGTGACATCATGGCACTGTTCTCCAGCATTTCCCTCCTGCCTCCCAGCTGGGTGGCAGCAGGCAGAGCTGGCAGAGGGACAGAAGGTCTCCCTAATTATTAGAAATCAGGGCAGAGTGGAAGAGGAGAGACACAGTAAACCATCCTAAGATGGTCTAACTGAAACAGGATTGCCAACTTTGGGTTGTGTTGTGTACTAATGGCGACGGCCTTTCCACGTGGCCATGCGAACCAGTCTAGCTTCACATCCCTAGGCAATAGAAGAAGAGGATCCTAGAACCAGCCTGTCGGCTCGCCCAGATCCTCAAGGGAACCTATGGTTGCAGTTACTTTGGATATAATCCTATCAAGGGTGTGGGTATGAGTGCTGGGTGTGGTTTGTGTGTGTATTTAAAGTGGCCTCTGGCCAGCTACTGTATCTCAAGTTTTCCTAACTCTTAAGTGAAGTATGAGCTGAAATCACTACGCTATGCTTCAGTCTCAGTACTTTATAGGTTGGAATTTTTTTGAATATTTTGGGGTGAAGCCTGTGAGGGCAAGGTCTGAGAAGGGGAGGGACCCAGGTCACAATGCCATACTGCCTACCCTCCAAAGCAGTTATTTCCTCCAGTGAACTGATTGCTATAGTCTGGAGATTATTTGTAATTCTGGGAGTTCTCCAGGACCCCCAGAGTCTGGAAACCTAACATCACTGGATGTACCTGCACCACACGTTTAAACTAGTTTAGTAGTTGTTTCCTCTTCTCAGAGAACTTTGCCCTGACATGGATGGGCCAAGTTAGCCTGATCTCATTGGATCTTGGAAACCCAGCAGGGTTGGCCTTAGTTAGTACTTGGATGGAAGACCATCAAGGAGGTCCAGGATCACTATGCAGGGGTAGGCAACGCAAACCTCCTCTGAACATCTCTTGTCTTGAAAACCCTACTGGGTAACCATAAGTCAGCTGTGACTTGGTGGCACTTTTCACATCCTCCTCCTCCTCCACCACCACCACAGCACCTTGGGAACTGTAATTCTCAGGGGCAGGGATATCAGTCAGCACTTTCATAGGGCTGCCAATGTTTTATCTCTAAAATTCTGTTATCTAGGCTATGCCAAAAATAAAGCTTGAAGCAGATCAGGAGGCAGGGCCACACTGGGAAGTGGTTGTGAGTGCAGCCCCCCTATCTATCCTGGTACATCTTCTTATCATATGACTCTGCCATCACCAGTCCTGCATCTCTTGGCTCAGCAGAGACTCATGAAGAAGCTACATGCAGAGTGCTTTTTGCTGTGCTTTGCCTTCCATGCACCCCTAGTGGCTGCAGTCAGAACTGCATTAGAATTTTTAAAAATGCATTCAATGAATGCAGCACAATGCTGACTTTAGGGGCTCTCCAGCTGACTTGGGCCCCTGAACTTTGCCCCCTCAGTGTCCCTCTCTCTGCAGCCCTGGTATGTAGGAATCTGTGACTGTTTCAACCTAGGATAAGTGAAGCGTACTTTAAGATGTAGAAAGTGGATAGATCTCAGTAGTGGTTTCAGTTCTATTCTTTCATGCTGTTCTATAGATGTTGCAACAGATCTCCTGAGCCCTGTTTTAATGAGCAAGAAATATTTGCCACTTAAAGCCTCTCTCCTTCCATTGGCGTATAAATGTGAAAAACAGAAATGCAATTTTAAATGCATTTGTACCAGCTTTTTAAGAATCTGCAGGTATCTTTCAGAGATAGAAGACAGCATATGATTGGCCTAAATAAATATATAAATCAGCTTTCTTGCATCATTCTGTACTACCTGTTCTACCAAAGCACCCATCATGTCCATAGAGTTGAACATATTCTGGAATGGCTTTTTTTACATGTTAAAGTCTGCTCCATTAACAGAAATGTGTTTTTGATGAAGCATGGGTCCCTTAGGTGATTCCCCCTCCTTTAAACAAAAAAAACAAGCTGGAGAAGTTTTGGGGAAACATGCATGGTCTTCCCCAATGCCTTTTGGGGGGGGGGCAGAGGCTTATTATGCAGTACCAGTGAAATTAAAACTTGGTCAGTTTCACTTGAGATGGCGGATGGCAAAAGAAACTGACTTGGCCAATCTGGCCACCTAGATCCATGCCATTGTAACACCAAGACTAAACTATTGTAATGCACTCCACATGGGTCCACTCTTGAAATCAGCTTGGGGACTCCAGTTGGTACAGAATGCCATACTTTGGTGGTTATCTGAGACTAGGTGGAACATATATATTACACTCTGCAGTCACTCTATTGGTCACCCATCAGTGGCCAGGTTCAATTCAAGGTATTGGCTATCACATTCAAAGCTCTACATCATCATCATCAATTGAATTTATATCCCACCCTTCCTGCAAGTGGTCTCAGGGTAGGTCACAAGAGTTAAAATGCAAACATAGTACTAAATCCAAATACAAGTAAAAATTCATACAAAGTTAAAGTTCCTAAAAACAGCAACAAATGGCAAAAAACATTCAGTTTCCAGTATCTATGGGCGCCTCCAGTGCTGAGCATATGCAGACAAGGATAAGGATCCACTCAGCAGATGCCATGGCGATCTCTAGAAAGGGCAGTTCACCCAGGCAGTATAAGCAGGGGAGGCCAAAGTATTTAGATGTCCTCTGTCTCAACCAAAGGCCTGGTGGAACAGCTCCATTTTACACACCCTATGGAATGGCCTTAAATCCCGCAAGGCTCTGATCTCCAGTGGGAGCATGCCCCACCAGACTGGAGCCAGGGTAGAGAATACCCTGGCCCTGGTCGAGGGTAAGCGGACACCTTTCGGTCCGGGAACCACCAGCAGATGTTGCTCGGCAGAGCGCAAGGCCCTATGGGGCACATAGGGGAAGAGGCAGTCCCACACATATGTCAGCCTTGGACTTGGACACTCATATTTACAGGACTGCCTCTCCTCTTATGATTTGCTATGACAGTTTCACTCAGGGGTCATTTCGTAGAAAAAGAGCTAGGGGGACTCATTAGCATAACTCATTAGCATATGCCACACCCCCTTACATCACCGGAAGTGTGTCCTCCCCACAGCCGGCGGCGACCTCCAGCGGGCACCAGCAGGGAGCTCCAGGCCCCGCCCTCCCGCACCTCACCCGGGGGGATGGCATCCCCCCGCGTCCCCCCCCAAATGACCCCTGGTTTCACTCATCAGGGCCATCTTGCAAATGGGCAAGATCAGCAGCTGCTCATACAGGTACATGCTCTGTTCTGGCCCCTACTGTGTGAAAAGCCTTGTCTGGGGAGGTCAGGAAATTTCCCATGCTCCTGTAATTCAGCCAACTGTGCAAAATAGAATTGTTCAGAAGGGCATTTCTGTAAAGACAATAGGGCTATACTATAATCTGAATGGTTCAGAACAAATACTATAAAGGGAAAGGGATGGTGGAGATCAGCTGAGGGGCCTGACTTGCAGGCGCAGCTCCCCTTGGCTGAGGGTGGCAGCCGCTTCAGTCTGGCCAGGACACACCTGAAGCAGGCAGGGTGGGGCTCTAGTTTGCTCACTAAATGCCTCATCCTATTGATCACATCTGTTTACTCTGTGTAAGCCACCTTGAGTCACAATGAGAAGAATGGACTATAAACATAGTAAAATAAATAAAACAGGGAAGGTAATTTCATACTTAGACAAGTGAGTGACTGTTGCTAATGGCAGAGTGTAGATGCAGGGCAGTATGGGCTAGTATTCAGAGTATCCAGTTGAAGGGGGATGGAGAGAAATGTTTCCTGCAAGTAGCTGTAGGGTGTACATCGACGTATAATGGGTGAAAATGCAAAAGATAGGAACAGCAGTAAAGCATGTTAACTGAAGAAAGTTTGCGGCGCACACTCATTAAAACATTTGGAAATGCACATATAATTTTGGCCCCAGCTCTGCCGTTTCACCCTGAGGCTTACAAAGAGCCTGATTGCATATTCTGTCTTTTCAGAAATGTGCCAAAATCCCACATATGCCAGGGGAGACCATCAGCTCCACTGCAGTGAGCCATACTGTGTGTTTAGTCCAAGAAATGAAAAACTCTTTTCAACCTATCATAGTGTAGAGCTTAGAATGATGCATAACCTTTAGTGACTGTAGCATGCACACATTGTTTGGTGCCATGGTCACGAAACATGGCATGGGCAGTAATTTTGTATGCATGCAGCAAGACACTTTGCACTCCCCAGGTGGCATTTTTAAAATCATGTGAGACAGGAGGATTGGTGCTGACAGCTTCTGTCAGCCAAGTCATTATGACCATCTGCTCTCAGCTGCACCGAGCCAACGGCTTCTATAAAGAGAAGGTATGCCACAGGATGTTGGGGGCTCTGGCAGTAACTAGATCTCTGGAACTTTGCAGAGGAGCTGACTCTGTCTTTCTGGTGATGTGTTTTGGACATCTTAGCTAAATATCCAGATTAAAAAGCTTGGATAGAGAGATGTTAACACTTGTTTTTTTATTCCATCAGAGCAACTGAGAACCTGTTCAAATGGTACTGCTCCGACTTAGAGGTCACCAAAAATGGTTCTGCATGGCAGCAGCTTCTCATGGATTTAAGTGTGTGACATCTGTAACATCTTACGACATGGATCAGGTCATTCAGTTCTACTGCCGCACTTTGTAGAAGGTGCAAGTGTTATCCCCCTGGACATGGTGACCTGGCTGTATACCCGTCTCTTGATATCCTTTGGGATAGTTTCATACTTACAGAATAACTAGAAATACCAATTTGAGAGAGACATCTAGGAGCTATGGAAACATAAGTATTGTAGCAAACATTTCACAGGGATAGATTAAGCTTTCTGCAAGGGATACTACAGATTAGGGCATCAGCAGTATTGGGACACTTGCTGAAGTATATTCAGGCAAGAACAACTCTGGAGGGGGGACCTATCAGATTTTCTGCACTGGGTTCTTTGAAAAGTCTTTACAACTTGTAATACAGAGGCCATTGTTCCTTTCTCTCCTGAAATGGAAACAGCAGATATTTCCCCAGTTGCAGGGGATTCTTAGGTTACGATTATCCTACTAGACATAAAAAAACCAAGAATGTATTGCTTTTTAAATTATTTATATTTATGTCCAACTCTTAATTAAAAAATCCTTAAGTTAAGAACCACCCTCGTTCCACCATAGGAGATGTCAGCCATCAGGACCAGAGAAAGGTGCTTAGCCTGCTTTCTGTACAGCTGTGTCTGAAGGTCCATGTGTGGAAAGGGAGAGGAAATAATGTGGGCTTATTGCTGATTTATATGTTTGGGTGATGGCAGAATGTAAGTTTTGTTGAAGTTTCACTTTTGATTTTTAAGGTTGTACTTTTTGTGTGTCATCCTCAATATAATGGATGGGGCAGGACAACAGTTTCTAAACAAATAAAACTGCAGATCATGGAACTGTGGGGGCTCAAAATACAGTTTATTACCGGGTCACAGTGCCACTCAGTGGTGCTAATTTAGAGTTGTTATTTGGATATGTCATTGGTGGTTGAAAGTACCATCAAGTTGCAGGCAACTTATGGTGACCAACTGGGGTTTTCAAGGCAAGAGACTTTAGAGAGGTGGTTTGCCTTTGCCTTCCTCTGCATAGTGATCGTGGACTTCCCTGGTGGTCTCCCATCCAAATACTAAGCAGGGCTGCCCCTGCTTAGCTTCTGAGACCTAATGTGATCTGGCTAACCTGGGCCATCCAGATCAGTGTGGACGGGGTATTGGGTAGTATTAATTAAAGAGGATAAGTTAAAGGCCTGTGTACTGCAGGGCTCCCTCAGCAGAGAATGCAGTGCAGATCCATGTTTCTCCACACCTCAGTGATAGGATAGATGCCAATGTGTTCCATGTCACATTCAGGGAAAATCATGAAGTTCAGAGGAAACAGGATGAAGAAGCTTTTCAAAGAGGAAAGACCCTCCCCGTACGCATATATTCACAAATGAGAAATGAACATGGGAACATAGCAATTGTTTGGTTTATGTGACCTTTTAAACCATTTAAACAAACATATTTGGAGATAAATGTTTTTAATTTTAAAACTCTCTTCTGAAAAATCATAGATGAATTGGAAAAAAAATTAGGGAAAGTATAGAGCAGGAGATACAAAATGCGAAGTAAGAGTGCATACTGAGGTAATTCATACAGATTGAGACTACAGTTGAAAGAATACTTTCCTTGGGAGTAAACCCCATTAAATACAGTGGAGCTTACTTCTGAGTATACCTGCTTAGGATTGCTCCCTTAGAAAATGCACTATGTATATTGCCCTGAACACTTTGGAGGAATGGCAGGATATAAATGTGAACAATAGATAGAAAATAAATATGTAGTTTGTTGCATGTTACTCTACAAATACATACATGAAAAATATTATAAATCAGATGTATGTAGTGGCATTCTAAAAAGATAAAAATGGCTAATGTGAAGCCTGCATGCCTTAAAGTAGTGGATCCTGACTGTGGTTCCCGTGGATGCTATGCACCTGTTGATGTGCTTCTTGGTGCTTCCTTACTTCTTCCCCAGAGATCTCCTCATTAAAGCCAGAGGTCATTTCGGGGGGGATCGCGGGAGATCGCAGTTCCCCCAGGTGAGGTACGGGGGGCGGGGCACATGACAAAGCCCCGCCCCCTGCTTCCGGCTGCCCCGCTTCCGGCCCTCATTCAGCCAGGAGGAGGCAGGAGAAGAGGGAGGGTAAGTTGCTTCCTCCCTGCCTCTCCCCACCCCTGCCTGCCTGGAGCCAGGGAGGGCCTTCACGGGGCTTCCTTGCACTCCCGCCAGCCTTGCAGGTCCACCGCCGGGCCCCTCATGGGGCTCGGCAGTGGAGCTGCAAGGCCGGCAGCGGCGGCCGGGACCGTTGGGGGCGGGGTGTGTGGCCTCATGACACACTTCCGGTGATGTCAGGGGGTGTGGCCTTATGACGCACTTCTGGCGCTGTCAGGGGGTGTGGCATATGCTAATGAGTTATGCTAATGAGTTCCCCTAGGTCTTTTTCTACAAAACGACCCCTGATTAAAGCCAAGAGTCATTTCTGACCCAGGACTTTTGTGGCTGCAAGGAGTACTCATATGGAGACAGGTGCTTCCATGATGGCAACATATTGGGCTTAGAACCTCCCACATTTTGTGGTGGGCTCAGCTCCAGTGGCAGCCATTTTGTGATGGTGCTCAATACCTGTTCTCGAATCTCCAAAGGTGCCCACAGATTAAAAAAAAAAAAAGGTTGGGTACTGGCCTTAAAGGAATGGATGCCGAAATAGAGATCAAGAAATAGTAGAAAAAGAAGCCATGTGGATGATGAGTGCAGCAGAACACAGCAAGTCCACAATATGCTTTTTGAATGTGTACTACTTGAGTCTATAAATGAACAGATGCAATACGGAGAATGGTAAATACTATTAAATTTGAAAGCATGGGAAATAATGCAAAACTACATCTTAAATGGGTTAATCTTTTAGAAGTACTTTAAAAGAATGAATACAACTTCAGAACTGTGATTGCCCCTACTGCCACTGAAATGCGATCCTGAGCCTTCCCCTAGGCTAGGACAAGAAACAAGTACATATTTCCACTGGCTTCCACCACTATCATAAAAGGGTGTCCATGCAGCTAGAAAGGACCTTCCCATCCTGGTTCTAGAGTCTTTACAACAGATTCCATTAACCACTCCTTAAATGTAGTCTTGGGGTAAATATGAGAAGGTAGCCTGGGATGGACAACAACCCCACGCATTCAATGAATGTATGAGGAGTGAGAGTGGCCTCAAACACACTGGCCACATCTCTGGTCATCTGCAGGGTGCAACCATGTGGAGGAAGTGGCCACGTGTATGTCCCGTCCCCATAATCAGAGACACTACTTTCAGAATGTTGCTGATTTTGGGGAGAATGTGTGTGCGTGGCCCCTTCCTTTGCATGGCTGCCCCTGCAGATGATCAGGCAATTACGTGGATGCAGGGGGGGGGGCAGTAGGTTCAAGCTGGCTCTCCCTCTCTGGGTATTCAGTGAACATGTGGTGTTGTCTGTAGTAGGCTGCACTGTGCACTACTCAGTGGTTATAAGAACATGAGCAAAAAGGCTAGATTAGACCAATGGTCACCCTGTTGGTGCCCCCCCAGTACTAGTATTCAAGAGCTAATGCCTCTGGACATGGAAGTTTCAATTAGAAATAGTGGCTAGGGACCTGTCCTCCATGAATTTGTTGACCCCCCTCCCATGTAAAGCTAACTGAACTAATGCCCATCACTAGATCCTGTACTGATAAATTCTGTAAGTTGTTTACTCTTTCAGCAAAGAAGTAGTTCCTTTTGTCTGTCCTGAAGCTACTGCCCATCAGCTACTGCCCATCAGTTACAGGAGAGTAGGAGAAAAAGTTTTCTGTAGCCACATTCTCCACCCCCACTCCTACATAATTTTATAAACTCCTTATCATGTCCCTCTTTAGTCATCTTTCCTTGGAAAGAAGTTGCTCCAAAGCCCTGCTTATTTCCGTTGCCCTTTCTGATACCTCTTCCAGTGCTACAATATCCTTTTTTGCAATACAGTTGTCATGGGCTGATTCCGCAAAAGCAGTTGTACCGCCCTTGGTCTCCCGTTTCCTATGATTGTACTGCTCAATTTCCCACTATTTGCTGTGTGGCCGCATTTTGACCTGCATCTACCCCCAATTTCCCCCGCATCTTGGATCAAGAAGACACGGGGGAAATCGGGGGGGAGATGTGGGTCAAAATGTAGCCGTGCAGCAAATAGTGGGAAATTGAGCAGTACAACTGTGGGAAATGGGAGACTGAGGGCAGCACAACTGCTTTTGTGGAATCGGTCACAGTCTCTGTCACATTGTGGGGCAAGACTAGCTACTGTCCCCCCCCTTACTGTCACTGCCACCACTTCAGGTAAAATCCAGCCCCCCCACCCCACCCGTGGATTGCCTGAAGCCAACCTCACAGGGTTGTAGCATGCCAGGGAGCCAGGCAGATGAGTAAGGACTTGTGCAGACTCTCTCAAGTTAAACAAACTTTATTTCTACAAGGCCCAGCCTCGGTCTGTTGTGAAGGACAAAATCTAGGTGCACTAAGGAAAATAAACAAAATGACAGTTGCTAACTAAAGTACTTACAATCCATATTACATGTGATCTTTGGCAACTGCAGGATTCCCCCATCCCTACAATCTCTTGCAGGGGTCGTTTTGTAGAAAAAGAACTAGGGGAACTCATTAGCATAACTCATTAGCATATGCCACACCCCCTGACATCAGGGGCCTCGTGGTGGACCTGCAAGGCCGGAGGGAGTGCGAGGAAGCCCCGTCAAGGCCCCCCCTGGCCCCAGGCAGGCAGGGATGGGGAGAGGCGGGGAGGAAGCAATTTACCCTCCCTCTTCTCCTGCCTCCTCCTGGCTGAATGAGGGCTGGAAGCGGGGTGGCCGGAAGCAGGGGGTGGGGCCTCATCGTGTGCCCCGCCCCCGCACCTCACCCGGGGAACTGCAATCCCCCGCGATCCCCCCCGAAATGACCTCTGCTCTTTAGCATCATTCTCCTCTCTCTGTCATCCTTCATGGTAAAACACAAGCTCCAAAAGTTTCCAAACAAGGACCCTCCAAACAAAGAAACAGCCCCCCTTTTCAGGCCCCATCCCACATGTGCCCTGGGGCTTTCAGCCAATCTGGGGGCAAGCCTTGGGACTTCAGCCTGCCAAACCTAGACTCTCCAATCAAGAGCTGTTAACACCTCAAAAGGCTAACGTGTTATCTAATCTGGGAGAACTGGGTTTGATTCCCCACTCCTCCACTTGCAGCTGCTGGATGACCTTGGGCAAGCCATTGTTCTATCAGAGCTGTTCTTGAAAGAGCTCTCTCAGTCCCACCTACCTCACAGGGTGTCTGTTGTGGGGAGGGGAAGGGAAAGGAGTTTGTAAGCCACTCTGAGACTTCGAGTGAAGGGTGGGGTATAAATCCAATCTCTCCTCCTCCTCTTCTCCTCCTCCTCCTCCTCCGCCCCCCCTACCCCCAGCGACGCCTCACCAAAACCCCCCCGCCCCTCATCTCATCACACTGGTGACAAGAACAAATGCAACTGTATCATAAATCTATGAAAGAGTTTCACAATACCAGCCATTTTTTTCCAACCACATTTCTCCCAATCCCTAGCACAGAATGTTTTTTTTCCACCACTGCTGCACACTGAGTAGAGATGTACATCTAACTATTGCCCACCATGACCCCAAAATCTCTTTCCTGGGTAGTCACTGCCTTTTCAGAACCCATCAATACATATATTTAAACTTAGGCCACAATACCTCATTTAGCAAGTTGTCACCCACTCACCCAGAGTTCCTTTTGGAACTCTTCACAATCTGCATTGGTTCTCATTATCATGAATAATTTTGCGCCATCTGCCTGCACCTGCAATGGGAAACACTGACCGTTCCTCAGGCTCTGCATTGCAGCATCTACACTAAGGAAGCCTGACTCCTTTTGCTGCTCAGCAGCTCTTGTTAGTAAGGATGTGCGGGAGCCCCTCCCTTCAAGGGCAGCAGCTGAGCGGTGCCCTCATCACCTCCCCACTCTCCATGGCTGGTGCAGTAGCTCGGGGGACCAAGCCATGCATTCTAGAATCCTGCAGAATTAAAGGACACAATGACAGAGCCATAAGAAGCAAAGGAAAGTGTAAGCAAATCTGTTGTCCCTGAAGCCAATTAAAAGCATATCAACAAATCATAAATAGGATAGGACAGAGCTCAGGTTTAAGGAAGGAAAGCAGGTCACCCTCACTCAGCGGTAATTAAAATAATAATTTCATTTTTGGTCTTTTTACTGACAAGCTATACAATGGACAAAATTGTCATTTTTTGTTTAGCAATTCATTACGTGAGAACAAATTCATTGTACAAAAGTTATTAGCCTGCCCATCTTTTTTAGTAGTCTGCTTGCATACCAGTGCTATTTCTTGCCCTTTGCATCCAGAAACAGCAATTGCTTCCTCAAAAGTATCTGGATCCTGCTTTTACAGGCTAAGACAGTCAATAGACTGAATCTTGATGCGGATATGAGAGAAGTGGTGATGATGAGCTCCCTATTTAATTCTGTAACTGACAGCACTTACCTCCCTCTTGTTCTAGGCACCTGGATGTGGTATACTCACTGGGCTCTGGCAATTATTGCATGACCAGGCCTCTAAGATAATTTGCTGCGATGTTACCAGATTAGTTTTGTGATTCATGATTTAAATGCTGTGAACAACACCACTCTTTGCATAGCTCAACCACTTCTTCAAGAGATGTCAACGTATTTAAAAACCACAGAAAGATCTCTGCCACATTAGAGACTAATACATGGTAACATGAGTTTCATAGGCAAGAATCAACTTCATCTGTGGTCCGGTGCTTCAAGAGACTAACTAAAGTGACTGTTCTTCTGCAAAGAGTCTAATGCAGTAGCCTCAAATATCACAGGAACTGGAAGCAGATGGCTTTATGGGCCTTAATGGAAAAAATCTATTTCCATAAATGGAGAACACAAAACAGGTAAATGCTATGCACACCAATGACGACAACAGAAATGAAAATTAGACTCACACAAACCATTAAAAAGACGTATGATATAAAAAAAGGGGCATAATTATGCTGTGGTCTTGACGCACAAAGAATGGGGTTGTTTGGCCTCTGAAAAGAGCACATCTTGATATATACTGAAGTCTAGATCTCGTTGCAGTTCTCATTCAGGAATCATGACTGAGAGAATGTCCGTTGAGGAGGGGCAGCTGGAACAGGCAGAAAAGCTGAAGAGAGCTCCATACCGCCCCCTGGTGGCAAAGAAAAAGAGTGACACTGAACGTTTTGTCGCTTAAACTGTTGTGATGACAATTTTCAGAAAATGCAGAGAAAGTTGACATAATAAGCCAACATTGTTGGACTTCATTTAAGAACAGAATATAATTTTAACAAGTTAACACCTGCTTATCTATCTAGAATAGGATATCTGAGCGACAACTAGACAAAACTCCAAAAGAAAGCAATAAATGAGAGTGCATGTGGCATCAACAAAGTACTGAACCTCAGAACATAGCATAAGAATAATTTAAAGTTTGCTGGACCACAAAAAAATATCTCTAATTACAATGCAAACATGTGACTGAAGCTGGTAGAGTTTAAGTGACTCTCTAAGGCCACTCATGCATGGGAATAGTAAGTGGAATAGATTTTTCCTTACAGGGTCATGGTTGGGTCAGGTAATTAAATGATGATGGGTGGTGGTGGTGGTCATAGAAAACTACAACTCCCATGGGGCAACAGTGCTCATGCATAAACTGCTGCAGATCCAGACAGACTAGCTGCCATTAATGCTGATGTTCATCTGACAGACTCAGAAGAATATCAAACTGAGAATTCTCTTTTAAACACACCGTGTTTCTTTATATACGACTGCTTTTCCGCATACTTTATTTGGGCAATTGTCAGAGAAGGGAGGCTGTGGTAACAGGTGGTGAGGCAATGAGCACTCTATGTGCACGGCGGATAACCTGGCAACCAGGCTTAAAGTGCTCACAAGCATGCCCACCAACCCACTGGCTCCATTTTTGTGAAGGGTAAGTCTCACATAAGCCTAACTGGCAGATACTTGAGTCTCTACAGTGAGATCATATTTTTATGCCCGACATGGGGCAGTGGTGGTGGGGATCCTGTAGTGCTGGAAAAAGTGCAGTAAAGAGCGACCAAAACAAACAGCATCTGTATGAGGAAAGGTGAAAAAGTTTGAGGATTTTTACATCCAGATGAATAAGTGGAGAATGTGGTAGAGATAAAATTATGCATGGGGTGGGAGAAGAAGATGCCGAGAATTTATCTCCTTCTCCCATATTACTGGAAAATGGGAACATCTATTGAAGTTGATGGGCAAGACAAAAGGATGCACTTCTTCACTCAAAAGGTGATTGGCTTGTGGAGTAAGCCACAGTGGGATATGAAAAAGGCCTGTAGCACAGTCGGGGTCAGGTGAATTCTTTGAGGGTGTCTGTCTGTGGTCACAATGAATAAATGGAACCCCCATGTGCAGAACCCTCTAAATGCCAGCTTCAGTGAAATCTTTTGAGGATATGGAGTATCGTGAGACAGTGGTGTGATCCACCCTCATGCTGGGGAATTCCTCCAGCCATTTTCCAGGACCACCATTCAACTGGTAGGTGGTTCAGCTGTCAGGCATAGCTCCTCAAGGAGATCTCATGGCTGCTCCTGTGCCGCTGGCATTCCCGTTGCTGCTGCTGTCCTGGTGCCAGCCAGCTTCTCCCCAGGAGGCAGCAGTGGGGGCAAAGGCATGTGGGCAGCAGGTGCTTGCCCCCCCCCCAGCCAATGATGTTGGTAAGTGCAGGAGTCGGCTCTCCAGCCCCATACACTCTTGTAAGTGTTAAAGGCTATTGGGTATTGGTGAAAAATGGGTCAAGCTATAAGGCCTGATAAAAGCAATTGCTAAGTAAATATGTTCTTTCATGACGGCATCATTGATCAACTCAGTTATTTAGTATCTAAGCTAAAAATGATGACAGCTTCTATTAGCTGGTCCTAGACAAGTCACCAAGACGTCTAACCTCTTGACTGCAAGGAATACATTTTAGTGTGCCACAGCAGAGAAGCGCTGGGAGACCTTTTGCGCCATTTACTTGCATTGTGCTTACTGAAAGCCCCTGCAATTAATCCTTTATCTTGGTAAACCCCTAATTAACTCCTATGCTTTTAGGAAAATGAAACAACACAGCAATCTGCCACCAGTGAACAATGAGATAATGCTGATGTCACCAGCTAATGTTTCAAACTGTAATGTCGCACTTAGGATGCCCATTGTTTCTCTGCACAATGAATTTGTTATTGGAACCATTGATGACAATGTCACCCTCCCAAAGGTTGCTGTCCAACCCTTCAGAGCAAATGGTCTTGCAAGAGCTGCAGTAGCACACAGGAAAGTGGAAACAGGGATTTTCATCTGATGTCCAAGTTCCAAGAAGCAACTTGCACAGTAACATCTTATAGACCTGACTCAGGTGGGTAGCCACGTTACTCTGAAGCAGTAGAACAAAGTTTGATTCCAGTGGCACCTTTAAGACCAACAAAGTTTTATTCTGGATATTAGCTTTCGTGTGCATGCACACTTCTCAAGATACATTTATTTATTTATTTTATTTAACTTTCAATTTCTATACCGCTCTATCCCGGAGGCTCTGAGCGGTTTACATGACTTATGAATACTCCTAACTAGGGCCACATAGTAGTTGGGGAAGGTGAGTGCCTATCAGGCACCCTACCGGCTTGTTGTTCTTCCGGCGGCTCTTCTCTCCTCTGGCTCCGCACGGTGGGCGTCTCGGCTTGGCTCTGCAGCGGCTCCCTCTGGGGCAGTTCCTTTGTCCGCGACCAAGCGACGACCGCTGCACCGTCCTCCGTCCTGATTGGCTCCAGTTGTGCTGCGCCGCTGCGCCGCTGTGCCTCCGGACTATTCCCCACTCGGAACGCTCGCCTGCTTGATGTTGGATTTCGCCGCCATTCTCTGCCATCCTCCGCTGGATCGCTGGATCGCCCTGTCGTCTCTGACACCACCGCTCCTCTCGCCGCTGCTCCACCGGAAGGCGGGTGCCCCCCTGCACCTACGGCAGGTACCCATTTATCTACTTGCAAGCTTTCGAACCGCTGGGTGGGCGGGAGCTAGGACAAGGGCCGGGAGCTCACCCTGGCCGCGGTGGGACTCGAACAGCCTTGTGGCCGTTTGTTGATAGATTAACTTGCAGGCTCTTTACTGCCTGCGCCACCGCTCCCATTGAAACAGAGTCACCAACCATCACGAAGTCTTATAGGTAGTGGGTGAGGAGGATGTTGCCAGGAAGGGCCAATTAGAGCTAAGGTTTGATTAAGGCAATTGGTAAGACTTGTCAATTGGTAAGACCTGCTATTCCTCACCCACTGTGCCTCACCAGAATAAAACTTTGTTGGCCTTAAAGGTGCCACTGGAATCAAACTTTGTTAATCTTATAGACCTGCTCATCTAGTTTTACTAGAGGATTGCTTTGGTGGTGGATGTAGGGTAGATGCTAAAACTCTGTGGCTACTCCCTGGCAAGTCTCATGTCCACAACCACCACTGCTTCAGTATAGTCCTCTCTTGCCTCTGCATTAGTAATTGTTGGGAGGAGTACAAGGGGGTTTTCTTTAGAGGTCAGATTTGGGGAAGGGACCTTCAGTTTCTGCTTGGGGAGGGACCATTCCTCATTGGTACAGCACATGCTTTACATACAGGAGGTTCCAATTTCTGGCATTGCCACTTAAAAGATCTCATCCAGCTAGTGGAAAAAGATCTTTCTTGGCCCAAGACCCTGGAGAGTCAGTCACTGTCTGTCAGAGCACACAGTATTGAATTAGATAGACCAATGAGCTCACTAGTCCTGAGTGAGAATTGATGTGATACTGAACACAGAGTCTTGGGCTTGTGAACTCTTACAGTCAAATCCTAAGCAGTTACACCCTTGTAAGCCTGTTGACAATCGATTTGGAAAAGTGCAACTCTCCTTAAGATTGTACTGCGAGTTCACATCCCAAAGAGACCAAACCTACCTAAACTCCTCAGGGTACTTTGGGAGTTGGATATGTGTGTAACTACAAGTACATAAAAGGAGGATGTTATAGAAAAGTCTGTGCATTTTTCCTATGACTTTCATCTTTATAGCTGGGCAAGGTTCGTACTTAATAAAGATAGTTGGTGGGGGTAATCAGAGGCAGTGGAGTATGACTAGAGCAGGGTTCAGCCTCTAAAGCCCTGAATAGTCTAGATCCAATGAATCTCAAGGAGTGCCTGCTCCCATATGACCCTTCCTGAAGTTTTAGATTAGCAGGGGAACCCCAGCTCTGGGGACCGGCTTATTCAGATGCAAGATTGGCATCTCCAAAGAGAGGGACTTTTTTGAGCAGCTGCCCTAGAACTTTAGCATACCCCCCCATAGCAGACTTTATTTGGCACTCTCTATACTGACCTAAGGAGCTGCGGTGGCTCAAGTGGTTAAGACGCTGAACTACAGGCTGTGGAAGGTCAGTAGTTCAGCAGTTCGAAACCCGAGTTGCCACATGACGGAGTGAGCTTCCATCTCTAGTGCCAGCTCCTGCCAACCTAGCAGTTCGAAAGCAAGAAATTGCAAGTAAATAAATAGGTACCACTTCGGTGGGAAGGTAACAGCGTTCCGTGCGCCTTGGTGTTTAGTCATGCCGGCCACATGACCACGGAAACATCTTCGGACAGCGCTGGGTCTTCGGCTTTGAAACGGAGATGAGCACCGCAACCCTAGAGTCGGACTTGACTGGCTTTTGAGCAAGGGAACCTTTACCTTTATACTGACCTACTGCAGATGGGCGAAATTGTTCCTTTTGGCTGGCTTTTTGGAAACTGAAACTGATCAGTTGCTTCTGTTTGATCTGTGCCCTTGATTGCTCTCACGTTGTGGTCTTCCACTTTTTTTGGGTTATTTAAAAAAAATATTGTAAATGTTTTTTAAGATTCCACCATAATTTCATTATGGGTGCTCTTGGTAAAAATAGGAATATAAATTCTGCAAATTAATTGATCATAGTGAAGATGAAAACGGATGTGTTTTTATTGCTTCTCTTACCAGCAGCGATTGAACTCCCTCCTCCTTGTTCATCTTGGTAGGTAACGTGCTCTTTGGGGTTGACACAATTTCTAAAATAGTAGAGTCCTGGTCTGTGACAAGGTGGTGGTAGAAAGTGCCATCAAGTCACAGCTGACTTATGGCGACCCCGTGGCAAGACACATTCAGAGGTGGTTTGCCATTGCCTGCCTCTGCTTCATGACCCTGATATTCCTTGGAGGTCTCCCATCCAAATACTGGCCAGGGATGACCCTGCTTCACTTCTGAGATCTGACAAGATTGGGCTAGCCTGGACTATCCAGGTCAGGACTTTCTGTGACAAGACTGTACTTTTAAATTCTTTAATGAAGTAGGGGACAAGGCAATTGCTGTCCCTCCTTCAAACCCACTCCCTGCCCCTCACCTCTGACTCCCTAGTTCTATGAGTAGTTAATGAGTTTTACTGTGCAGTCCTAACCAGAGTTATATCCTTCTAAGCACATTTATTTCAGTGGACTTAGGGTTCTGCTTAGGATCCCACCATTCTCCTTAGGGTTCCCTTTGGGCATTCTGAGCAGTGAAGCTAAGTTCAAAGTAGTGAAGTAAAACTGGGTAACTGCATTGTAGGGAAGAAGTGCTGGATGGTTCCCATAGATGCCATCCTGCTCCTCCAGCCTGCTGTCAGTTGAGAAATACATTCCCACTGATGCATCATTCCTACTCAGGTGTTCTGTACCAGGTGCTTTTGTTGCAGCTATTTTGATTTTCATCTTTCACCTGATGTCCTTCCCCCCTTTTCACTTCCCACACATCTCTTGATAGACTGGGACAGAGAAGAAGAACCAAGATGAGTAGCAGCATGAGGAGTGCAAAAAACAGTGATGCTCAAATACCTGTGAATTCAGTTCACATGCTGCTCGCTGGTCTCAAACAGGGTGCTGATTTTTCGATTATCAGTTCAACTGTTTGTTGAGTCATTTGCGGTTGTTCGACTAGATGATCAGCTTACATCTGACCAACACTTTCAAACACAGTAAATTCCAATTGTCACGTTTTTGGCAACATTTGCAGCCCCCTAGAGAAAGGGTGGTGTTCTTCATTCCTTCTAACCACCACATGGCTCAGGATATCAACATTCCTTCAGTCTGAATCCCACATTGTAACTGACAGGCCTCAGGCTTTTTGGTGGATTGGGTGTATAAGTGGGTCATGTTAAACCTGAATACTATGGAGTGGAGCACTTTTAGGCCAGTCATACTTCCATTGGCATTCTGCTGGAAGCAAATGAGAGTAACATCAATGCTAGGAAGGTGAAGATGAAATAATCTTTTATTTGACTCCTTTCCATGCCAAGGGCATCACTATTACTTCTGTCTGGACTTCACCCTGTAGTGTAAGTGGCAACCCCTCCATTCTTAGTGGGAGAATAAGAAGGTTGTGTAGCTCTGCAGCTCCTACTAATCTGGGCCCATCCAAGGTGGGTCTATGTCCATCAGTTCACAGAAGGAAAAACAAATTTGTCTTAAAACCCTTTTTAAAGAAATTGTGCCACTACTGGTGATATAACTCATTGGGTCACAACTCAGTTGATTTATAATCTGTCGGCTGGGGAGCAGTGCTCTAAAAGCATCAAGTTACTAGATTTCTTTAAAAAATGGAAAAGCAGGTCACTGGCAAGAGAATGAAGAGGCACAAATGATCACTCTGTCTAATGGTAGAGGGGCACTCCCTGGTGTGGATAATAAAAACCCACACAACCACAGACAAGGCAGGGATCTCTACATCCTTGGTTTATTGCTTTATTACTACAAACACTACAAAAGGGAAGGGAAATAATGGGTACTAACACTAACCAATAACATATAAAGATAAAGCAAGGATCATCATACCTACAAAATTCTTGATACTCATTCCTACTTTATCAATATAAAAAAAAAGAGAATAAAGGAATAATACTGGTTGCCATATTTCAAAATTAATAAAGCTAAATCAAGCCCATTTAGCCAAATTGGGTACATCATCGTTTCAAATACAAAGTAACCTTTCAGAATTTCATTACATTACGTTAATTATCTCCTGTGCTTATTCTTATCGTATTTCATTTGAACTTTAAAAGTTTTAGGAGCTGCTTCTCCTTTTTTGGAATCAGAACCTTCAGAGGAGCTGTCAGGGATAGTTATGCTGTCTTCAGACTCATGATTGCTCTTTTCATCTGCTTGTATACTGTCCTCTGTTTTTCGTTTATCATTAGACGCTATTTGCTGCTGTTCCAAGAATATCTTTGCTTTTTGGGCAGAGTCATTCTTCTCCTTTTTACCATTATAGTTGAAAATAAGACCTTCTGGAAATGTACAGCTGATGGGAATGGAATCGTTATGTAAAAAGGCGGTTAAGTTTTTATATTGTCGTCTCTTCTTTCATATCTCAGATGGAATATCCTTTAAGATCTTCACTTCTTCACCTTTGATTTTCAGGGGTTTCCCATTAGTTGCTTTCAAGATGGCATCTCTAGTAGATCTTTTGGAGAATCTAACAAATATTTCACCAGGCAGTTTGTTTTTCTTGATAAAATCTGAATAGGTTCGATAAACCACGTCCATATCGCTTTGTAGAAAAACTGCTTTGAGGTCTGTCACTGGTGCCAATGCTTTGCTTAATAGTTCCTTTAAATTCTCCCCTTTCTGTTCTGGGATATCCTGAAATCTCAGGACATATAATGATTTCTCCATTTGAAGCTGTAACAGTTGCTCTTTATCGGAGACCCACTCTTTTCCCATGACCTCCAGTCTCTGTTTAATAGAATTTGCCTTGGCATCAACTTGTTTCACTGCTTTATCGGTTTCATCTGCCCTTTTAACTGTATCCACCAGTTGTTTCTGGAAACAGTCCAGCTTATTATTGATATTAGTGATCTGGTCCAACAGCGGGTGCAGCACTGTAGCCATCATGTTTGGGAAGTCAGCAACTGCTTTCGGTTTAAGAGCCGAGGTCACTGAGCTGGCAGTTCCTGGAGAAGGTCTTTTTTTTAAGCGCCATTTTGTCTCCTCTCATCGACATTTTTACACAAGATACAGTCTATTTAAACAATCTGAAGTCCACTAATTTTGTTTCACTTTATACTATTTTGTACCCTGCTCAGCTAGCTTGAAGATTTTGTAGTTGGAACTGTCACTTGTCACCTAATTGTCATTTAAGAACCGCTATTTTTTTTTAGGGGGGGACTCCCCACCTCCTCCCCTCCTTCCAACTCTGCTAGGGGCTTTGGATTGGTTTCTTCGCTTCACCACTTGTTTAGCTTATGGGGATTTGCAAAGACTCACAGTTCATTCCGGCGATTTTTCAGGGAGTAGAAAGGACAGGGTAGTGCTGGATCACTTGCCCGCATCATCCGGCATGCACCTCTATTCTCCATGTTGGTCTCTTGGCAACGGGACCTATCAGAGTAAATAGAAGCCTCAATTCCTCGGTCGTTGCCTTGGAAGAGGCACCTCCCACACCCCAGGCTAAGAGACCCCTACAAAGCCTCTAGGGGGGGCTCAGAACCGTCCGAGTCCCCTCCCATCTGCTGCGATTTCAGGGTGCTCACATCAGAGCTCGATGGAGTGCACCCGTCCAGGGAGTCACTGAAACCGGAACAAGTTTAGAGAATCCTGAAGGGCAGTGACCTTCAACTCATGAGTCAGAACTCCCAAGTATGTCGTGGTGCCCTGCCTGCTGTGTTGCAATCCCCTCTAGTACTGCCGTTTTTTGCTGCCTTTTGGAGGGGCTGCTCCTTGTGTGCCTGTGGAGAGAACTAGAGCACCATGTTTCCTTCCTCCCAGTGCACACATGCTGAGAGGAGTGGTGGGGATGATGAGTTGAGGTCACTCATCAGTGGAGAGTATCCCTTCAGTGCTTTGACCCTGGGCTTGTTCCTAGCTAGTGTGAGGATTCAGTATGTGTTCCTCTTGTTGTTTGGCTTGTGTTTCTTGTCCCTGGATGTCTTGGTCTGATGCTCACAGTCCTAATAACTGTGGCTTCCCCCTCTGCTTGTCACAAGACTGATGTCAAATGCCTGCAGCCCAGTAGTTATTTTATATGAAATAAATTATATAAATTAGATAAATGAATATATATTTATATATTTAATTTTATATGGGGTACAGAAAAAGAAAAAGGGTGTGAGAGGGAATGAAAGGTAAACCTAAGGCACTTTTTAAAACAAATATTAAAGACAATATAAACATGAATAAATTAAGTCTAGGTAAATCATTATAACATTATAATATTACCAATGACACTGTTTCCCTAAAATACTTTATTCGCTATTCTCAGTCTAAAAGGAACTATGGAGAAAAATTGTGTAAACAAATTCTCTCAACATTTTATATGAATTTAAAATAGCCACAAAAACGTTTAAAATGATTTATAACAACAACAAAATAACAAATATAGAAAATTCCATATAACTGTTGAAAATCATGATTATGAAGAACTAGTAATCATTGATTAACCAAATAATCAAAACATAATACTGTATCGCTCTTACAGCTCTATCTATAATACGTATAAAAAGCTTTGCATTTATTCTCAAATCACTCCTGGGTCTGTTATTTAGATCACTCATCAATTTCGCCATAACAGCATATTCTTCCATCTTATCTTTCCATTCTCCAAGATTTGGGCAGAACTCCATTTTCCATTTAGTTGCAAACACTACTCGTGACATATAGTGAAATAGTTCATGGGTTGCTCTTTCAATTCATGGGTATAGTTCCCAATAGCATAGTCTCTGGTTGCATGGCAAATTTTATATTCAAAATTTTCTGAATTTCAGCACATAGTTCTTTCCAGTGTTTAACTAGTCTTTTTACAGGACCACCACGTGATAGAAGGTACGATTGATCTCTTTATGCTTCCAGTACTTTCCAAAATAATTTTTGCCCATTCTCTCTATGACTTTCGGAGTGAAATACCAATGAAAGAACATCTTATGCCAGTTTTTTTTCCTAAGTGTCTGACTCACTGTGTAGCCTCCATCCACAGATTTTCCCATTGTTGAAATGAGATCTCTTTATCAAAGTTCTGCATCCATTTCACCATGCACATTTTGACTAGTCCTGTTCCTGTGTCACATTGAAATAACAGTTTATAAATGTGTCCTAGAGGATGGTATTTTTAAATTCAATACTATCTTTTCAAAGTCTGCTAGAAATTTAAGCCAGGTACCAAGCTCTGTGTGTGTCCTGTAGGCAATCATCCTACTTATATAACCGTCTTTGAACAGAGAGGTCTGACTGTGTGAGACAGTAGAAAATGCCCCATTCCCCATTCTGGATGATCTTAGTAGGTGGTAAGGTCTTCGGGGCAGAGATCGTGTCTACCTCACCTACCTCACAGGGTGTCTGTTGTAGGGAGGGGAAGGGAAAGGAGTTTGTAAGCTGCTCTGAGACATCTTTGGGTAGTGAAGGGCGGGGTATAAATCCAATATCTTCTTCTTCTTCTTCTAAAGTAGCAGGACTTTGTTCTTGATCATGAGCCGTGTACACTGATGTAACAGGTAGGTAGTAGCATCCATTTGAACAAATCTAAAACCTCTGCTTGCTTTGAAACTAGTTCCACTTCAGAGTTGGCAGCAATAGCAATTTCATTCTATCCCTTTCACTGTGAGCTGCAGCTGAGATTCCCTTTGAAAATGATGTGGCATAGCCTGGAGACACTTTTCAGAAGAGAAAAAAAAAATGGGAGGGGAGGTTGAAGTATTTTCCTCCAATTGTGAGCAGATTAAATGCAAAGTGGTTTCTTCTCTGCCACTGTAAGTGGTGCCACTTTCAGCATGTCTGCTAGCAATTCTGGGGGCCTTATTCTGAACAACATACCTTCTTCTTGTGCCTGTTGCTGTTACTAAGTGGTGAATGCAGAGTTTTCTGAGGCCCACTGCATGCTGAGATTTGCAGAACCCCTTAAATGAGGAGGCTTTCTTTGTTCTTGTATCTCTTTTGCTAAGTTCCTGGACTTTCTGCTGGTACTTTCCCATTTGACTAAAGATGCAGAGATGTAGCCTTGGGCTCCTAGCCAGTCTTGCTGCTTATCTGATCTTTGTTCTCAGGTTGCTAGTAGCACTAACTTATAAAAAGGGAAATGTGCCAATTGGTGATTGCTTAAAAACAACATGATCTTTGTGCTGCTATGAATACGCATCCAGGACAACATTTTTGTAGGAGCTAAAGTGAGCAAGTCAGTCTACCTTGGTCAGGTTTCTTATAGAGGCCTCCCTGATTTCTTAATTCTAAAAATGATTCTGATTTCTCAACCTACTCAACTGTTCCTCTTGAATGCAAGACTGAGGCAGCGTAGTGGATATATAAAGTCATTAGTGTAATGAAAAGTATTCAAGGTGTTGCCTAAGACAAAAAAGTACTGTGTTGGATGAGGCTAAGGGCCATGTAGAGAGCATGATGTAGTGGTTATACTACGAGAATTCAAATGGAAAGATCTCCATTTAGCAACAGCACTCACTTGGTGACCTTGGTCCAGTCACTCTCAGCTTAGTTTGCTACACAGGATTGTTGTAAGGATAAAACTGAGGACGGAAGAACTACATACAATGCCCTGAGAACGTTGAAGGAAGGACAGGATAACAGATGGATGGATGGATGGATGGAGTCCAGCATCCTGGTTCCAAGACCAGCTAGAGGCCTCTGAAAAATTCATGGGCAGAGCACGAAAGTTTCCACAGACAGTGAATTCCAAATGAGTGGGTTCAATGCAGTTTGTGGTTCACATGTAACAGCAAACCCTAATTTGTCAATTAGTTCATGAGCCTTGTGTTGAAACTGTGGTTTAATTGTAATTTCTAGTTCTGGTTTATGATCAAACTGTGATTTGCTCTTATATGTACATAATCAGAAGGTGGAACATGGACAGTTATTGATCAGGCTTCCACCACCTAAATAAGAGAAACCGGTTTGCCATGATTCCCTTTCTCCAGTGTTACACTCAGAGGTCATTTCGGGGGGGAACGTGGGGGAACACAGTTCCCCCGGGTGAGGTGCAGGGGGGCGGGGCACATGATGAAGCCCCGCCCCCTGCTTCCGGCCGCCCCGCTTCCAGCCCTCATTCAGCCAGAAGGAGGCAGGAGAAGAGGGAGGGTAAGTTGCTTCCTCCCCGCCTCTACCTTGGCAGGGCTTCCTCGCACTCCCGCTGGCCTTGCAGGTCCACCACCGGGCCCCTGATGTCAGGGTGTGTGGCATATGCTAATGAGTTATGCTAATGAGTTCCCCTAGCTCTTTTTCTACGAAATGACCCCTGGTTACACTCCTGTTCAAGCCACCAACTTGTGAATGAAGCTTTTAACACTTAAAGGTAGCCTGCCCTGCAAGGTTGAGTCCAAAATATAAAACAATGTCGCAAGTACACTGGTATTGTGTGAGTCTGATTACCTTGGTTATTATGAATATATCTATCACTATGGTTTTTTTCTAAAATGCCACTTAGTGAAGGGCAGGAAATTAACCAATGAATGTTAATGCTCCTTCTTATGTGGGAAGCCTTTCCTGAGCCTGGGAAAGTGTTTTGGGAAAGTGACTCCCTCCAGCTTGTAGAGACTGTTTGAAGGTTCAGGTTGACTAACGGTGATACACTTTGGAGTTCAAGGTCTTTCTTTGGGGATATGATGCAGAATTAACCGATCTGTTACCAGTTTTTAGGAATATGTTTGCTTCCAATAAACTCTGTTGGCATATTTGTAAATCAGACAAATATTACAAGATAACAGATGTCTCCAGTAGCTTCCCTTCCAAAGGAAACCCCATGGTGCAATGTTGTCCATGGATTTTTCATTGTTTGAGGAAATGGAGAGAGCATGAAACAGTAACTGAACCCCCATCCCACCCCATGCCTGGAGTTATTCTGCCACTGAGGAAGCAAACATAAATGCAACGCTGGAGAAGCAGGGGAAAATATAGACTTGACACTATATTATAACAGGCCTGAAAAAATGCTCTTGAGAGGCATCAGACAGCTTCTTCTCAGACCCCCGGGCATAGCCATAGACACTCATATGTGCATGTGTGCACACAGTTGTACATATACAAACACACATGACTGAGGAAGTACAGTGTGATTCATGATTACTTTGAGTTCTTTTAAGCCCCATCATGACATGACATGACAGACTGTGACAGCAGCCATGAAATTAAAAGACGCCTGCTCCTTGGGAGGAAAGCGATGGCGAACCTAAACAGCATGATTAAAAAGTAGAGACATCACCCTGCCAACAAAAGTCCGCATGGTCAAAGCAATGGTAATCCCAGTAGTTATGTATGGCTGCGAGAGTTGGACTATAAGGAAGGCCGAGTTTAGAAGAATAGATTCTTTTGAACTATGGTGCCGGAGAAGACTCTTGAGAGTGCCTTGGACTGCAAGAAGATCAAATCAGTCAATCCTACAAGAAATCAATCCTGGATGTTCCCTGGAAGGCCAGATAAGGAAACTGAAGCTCAAATACTTTGGCCACCAAATGAGAAGGGAGCAATCACTGGAGAAGACCCTGATGCTGGGAAAGATTGAGGATCAAAGAAGACGGGGACAGCAAAGAATGAGATGGTTAGACAATGTCATAGATGCAACGAACATGAAATTGAGCAAACTTCAGAGGACGGTGGAAGACAGGAGGGCCTGGCGAGATCTTGTCCATGGGGTCGCGAAGAGTCGGACTCGACTGTGCGACTGAACAACAACAACAATGACATGATAGAGACCCCTAGAACAACCCACCGTTTCCAGCCCAGGAGGGGTGCCGAGGAAAGAAGTTTGGCCTGGTGCCTTCAGTCTCCATAAGGATATACCAGTAAAGGAGGATGAGAGAGCTGTGCTCTCATTGCTTATTTCTGCCAGATGTGGGAGACTGTATAGGCCTCAAGGACCTCCCTTTCCTGCCTGAAGTGGTAAGGAAAGGAGAAGAGGTGGGGGTTGGGGAATGAGCTGACCAGAGTTCTCTTGCTGTCCTTAAAGCCACACAGTTGAACTTCTAGAATAAATAAATGGAAGTACAGCAAAGGGGGTTGTGCATATAACAACACAGTCAAAAACTGTAACACTGTATCCAGCTGTGTTGAATCAGGGAACATTGAAAGGCTTTTAGTAGGATGTTTGGTTTTCTGTAAGTTTAGAACCTCTATTATTCAAGCCGGTTGGAATAGATATAGATTGCTGTATACAGTCAAGAGAAATATGTAGAGCTTGGTGCTCCATCACTGGAGGTGGCCTGACAAAGTCCTGAAAGAAAATGGATGGGAACCTGGGTGGTCCGTCGCCACACCTGTTAGCAACTGTGTTTTGTGGACATCTATCAACTGTTACTCCTCTTAGTTTTGTGGACATTTATTAACTGTTAGGAATTTGTTGAACTGTATTGGACTATTTACATTGGTGTCTTTGGAATGGATCTGAATGGTTATTTAGAGCACTACACTGTTAATATAAGAATGTTTTGAATCAAGTGTCAAGTATTTTTGGGTACAGTGTTACAGTTTCTGACTGTGTTATATGCACAACACAGTTGAACTTCAGCAGACCTTGAGAGAGCTTGTGCACCTTGCCTTCACCCACATGGATGATGTTGAAGGAGGGGTCCTAGAATAGTAACCAGTGTTCCCTCTAAGCTGAGTTAGTGTGCGCTAGCTCACAGTTTTTTAGCCTCCGGCTCACACATTTTTGTCTTCGCTCAGGGAGGATGGCTCCAGAGCAAACTAATTTATGCAGTGGCCAAATCGCTTGCTCACAACTTTAATGCCAGTAGCTCACAAAGTAGAGTTTTGGCTCACAAGACTCCGCAGCTTAGAGGGAGCATTAGTAGTAACTCATTTCCACCTGGGAGGGACACACTCAATAAGGTGTGCATATACTGTTTTCAATGTCCTTCCGTTAATCAAGAGTCGGTGATGGATCCTCCAGGGGTCCTCCTAGCAGTTGCCCTACCATGCTGAGCCCTGCTGCCAGCCCTGCTTCTACTCTTTTGTTCCTGTCCAGGTATTTACACAATCTCATTCTTGTGCTGTTTGTGGCACTTGTCTCTCAGGTTGGCTACCATTTCCATACGGCAATCCGCAACTAAGTTGCTAGCATACTCAGTGGTATAGTGTTTTACAAGATGCTTTGAGATTCACAGTATGGGAGAAAAGTAGTGCAGGTTAAAACAGGCCACCGTTTAGCATATAAATAGCCAAGCAAAATCTGACATCATACTCCTGTGTAGAAGCTATATTGTCTCCAGTTCATTAAGTCTGAGAACACTTTTCATTGTTCAAGGGCAGTAGAAACCTATTACCGAATGTCATGTCAAGTAGGTAGGATTAGCAGAACCACTGTGGATAAAACAACACTACATCACTTCCTAGGAAGTTGGGGAATATGCCTTCATTCCTTGTTTAATAAAAATGCGGGTCTGTCAGAGGCTAAAGTATCATACTGAGCAATGTTTAGAGTAACCTGATGAATTAAACTACAGCAAATTATCAGACTTGGATCTTATACACCTACACAGTCTCAAGGAGTAGCGGAAAGAGATCCCATTAAAACTAGCAGTTAGATTGATAAATGTTGTGTCTGGTTTTGATTCAAGAGGAACTAGAAGCAAAGGCAGTCTGTCTGCACAAACATGTACGTGCTTGGAGGGGACAATAATGTTAGGGAGGCCAACAGAGTGCCACAGAAGAGGTATGCCCCAGGATTCCTTCCCATATTGCAGGGAATGTCATGGCACAGCTCTTTCAGTGCTACTCAAGGCAGCAAAATGTCTTGAGCTGGCCAGTCATAGAATCATAGAGTTGGAGGGGACCTCCAGGGTCATCTAGTCCAACCCCCTGCACAATGCAGGAAATTCACAACTACCTTCCCCCCACCCCCAGTGACCCCTGTTCCATGCCCAGAAGATGACAACAACCTCCAGGATCCCTGGCCAAACTGGCCTGGAGAAAAATTGTTTCCTGACCTCAAAGCGGTGATTACCGTTTCCCTGGATGTGTATGAAAGGGCCACCGTCCCTGACTCAAAGAAGCAAGCTCCTTTGCAATCTTGGTTTAAAAGACTGATTTGACTATCAATCTTTATATCCAAGTTTTGTGATATTTAACAGTCATTTGTTGTAAAATGTAAGCATTTTGTTTTTCATGTGGCTGCCTTTTCTGATGTCTGCAGTGTCTTTGAGAATCCCTCCCTCCCTGCATGCTTCTGATTGGTGGTTCATTTCAGCCTTTTCCCTTAAGTTCTTTATGTATGTATCTAATCAAATATTTGTTTGATGCCTTATTTTAAAAATAATACTTTAAAAGCACTTGTTACATTCCTTTGCTATTCAAAAATTGCTCTGAGAACAGGGGGGTGGCTTTGTGACTGACACCAGGGCCAGCCAATCATTGCTGTGCAAATCTGTTACAGATCAAACTGGTGGGAAAAAACAGGTTTCCTGCACGTTCTGTCTGGGCAGGACCTAACACCTAAGGAGTGTGCTCACCATGAAATTTACATATTCTCCCTAAAATCCTAGAAATGGCAGGTTTTCCTAATATATGGTTGCCAACCTTCGGGTGATGCCTGGAAATCTCCTCATTATCAGATTACTTCTGAGCATATAGGGTTGTCTCTCCTTACTACTGTTGAAACTTAGCCAGGCCTTGTGTGTCTGGAGTGAGAGGAAGGCCTTGAAAGTTAGACTTACAACACAAAACAGCGTGCAAGCTTTCAGGTTCTCCAGAACTTTTTATTAGGTTGGGTGTTGAAAAAATAAATGCTCCCCTTTTGTTAAAAGTTCCCTTCAGGTTGCAGTCTAGTGCTGCAGGAGAGGGCTGGTTAGAACTTCTCCTTGCTCTCCTTGCAAGCAGTTTTATGGGTTAACATTAAGGATGGGCACAAACCGAGAAACGAACCATGGTCATGTTGTTCCAAATCCAAAAATGAACTGCCTTTTTTTTCTGTGAAGGTTTGTTTGTTTCATTAGAGCAGTCATTCTCCAGACAGCCTGGCACCAATTCAATCAAATCCTAGGCAATGCTGGGGGTGGATTTGTGGAGAGCCCTAGAAACATCCATAGCAGTTGTCCATAGCTTGATTGGCAGCTCTGGGAGCCAACTACAGAACTTTATGAGAGCAGATTGTGTGTCTGTGTGTATAATCTGCTTCCATAGAACATACCACACCTGCTGCTTTCACTTTGCAGCAGTAAGAGAGAGGAGTTAGTCGTTGTATGACAATGAGTTAAGATGAATTGCTTGCTGTGTGGCTGATTTAAGGGGAGGCTAAAGCTGAGCTTTCCTGGGGGCACCTGCATATGAGGGGCTATAACTCAAACATCCCAAATCTAATATTCACCAAACTTGGCGGGTAGGTGTAGGAGAGCTTGCTGAAGACTCCCTGTGAATTTGGTGTCTCTAACTCGTGAGGGGACCATTCTACCACCTCCTGAACTCACAAACCCAAAAAACCACGAACCTGTTCGGAAAACCGGAAAAGTTTGTGAAAGTTCATGGTTCATGTAATCAAACGAACCAAGAACCCAACATGAACCACCATTTTCCTGGTTCGTGCCCATCCTTAGTTAGCATTCATCAGTGATATGCCCCAGTCTGCTACCTCATTCAGCTGCATGTGTTGATCCAGCCTCATACAAAGAACCCCTATATCTCCATTGCCTTAATACAGTCATCATAGACAAGTTGTGCTGTGTTTAAAAAATAAAACTGTTTGCTTATGTTAGGCTCATATTAAGGATGAAATAATCCCTTTTTCTACAGAGCTCCCTTTACTTCCTTTCCTACCAAGGGGAAAAAGCTCAGGGAGGCTCTCAGTTTACTCATCCTCCAGTCCCTCTGCAGTGGCTGTTTCAAGGTGGAAACCACCTGCCAACCACATCCCTGCCAGGCAATGGCCTGCCCACTTTCTTTGAACATTGGACAGGTGCCACATTGGGGAACTGTGCACAGAAGAGCTACAAGTAGCATGGACCACTGAGTGAGTACCACTGTTCCAGGCAATTTATTTCATCTGCAGCCGTGGATGCTGCCTCCCTGTCATGCAGCTGTACTCTCTGTGGGCAGCTATTTAAGACAGGGAAGCATTATATATACTCTCTCTTCTCCAAGAGGGTTGCCACGTCCATCACAGAGACTGCACGAATGAGGGAAGCTAGTTTTTTTTTAATTAAAAAAATATTCTGCAACTGTAACGATATGAGCTTCTGTTTGTAT
>NW_015159773.1:0-1947 GCF_001447785.1 Gekko japonicus
ACACCAAACTGGCCCCTGATCCAGCAGGGCCAGAAATGAGACTGATCAGGCAGGGCCTTAAACTGTGGAATTCCCTCTGATTAGAGGTGTGCATATCTCTCTGCTGGTCTCTGCCTAGAATTTGAAGACTTCTTTCTTTCGGAGTACCATTCAGTTCTTTTTTTAAGTGCACAGATGTCGGCCGGAAGCTGGATGTAAATGTTTTTAGGAGACTATTCTCATGTTCAACGTCATGCTTCTGTTTTGAAGCTGCTTTTACCTTATTTTATACTGCTGTCTTTTATTCTGCTACTTTTATATACTTGATTTTATACTTTGTTCTGCAGTCTGAACCTAACTAGAACATTTTTGCGTCTGCCACTTTCAGCTTTAGGGATTTATACATTATATTGTAATTTTTTTTATCGCAACTGTGTTCCACTTTTTTGGGGGGTAGGCTGCCCTGGAACTCCTTTTGGAGTAAAAGCACGGGATAATAGATTTCTAAATGGATAATGTTATAGCAAATTCAGACCACAGGACTCCCAGTTTGAGAAGGAGGAGACGACAAAGGAGACGATGACGAAGACAATGAAGACGAAGAGATTGGATTTATACCGCACCCTTCGCTTGGAGTCTCAAAATGGCTTACCATTACCAAAACGGCTCCTTCCCATACTCTCCCCACAACAAGCACCCTGTGAGGTAGGTGGGGCTGAGAGAGCTCTGAGAGAACTGCTCTTGAGAGGACAGCTCTGAGAGAACTGTGGCTTGCCCAAGGTCACCCAGCCAGGTGCAAGTGGAGGAATGGGGAATCAAACTGGGTTCTCCCAGATTAGAGTCTGCGCACTTAACCACTACACCAAACTGGCTCTCCTCCCTCCCACACTCCAAAGAACATACAAAGAACCCTGCAGGATCAAACCTCCATCTTATCCAGTATCACGTTTCCCAAAGTAGCCAGTCAGAAGATCCTGGTGAGCGGTGTTCCCTCTAAGCACAGTTAGTATGAGCTAGCTCACAGTTTTTTAGCCCCCGGCTCACATATTTCCGTCTTAGCTCAGGAAGGATGGCTCCAGAACAAACTAACTTATGCAGTAGCCAAATTACTCACAACTTTAATGCCAGTAGTTCACAAAGTAGAATTTTTGCTAACAAAAAAGACTCCATAGCTTAGAGGGAGCATTGCTGGTGAGCCCAGCCCCATCCCGATTTGGCTCCTGACAACTGGCATGGACCTGGCAAGAAAGGCGGCACGGTATAAGCCCAGTCGCATCAGATCTCAGAAGCTAAGCAGGGTCGGCACCAAGAAGGGAGAGCACCAAGGAAGCCTCTGCGGAAGAAGGCAACGGCCAGTCCCCTCTGCTTCTCACTCGTCTTGAAATCTCCTTGCTGAGGTCACCACAAGTCGGCTGCAACTTGATGGCCCTTTATACACACACACGACTGGCGTGTTTATACACACACGCGTCCACGCACACCTCTGCCACGGGCCAAACTAAACATTACTGCATCCCCTAGTCTGCCATAGGGACATGGTGCCATTTTACAGCCTGGATCTTCCCCTTTCAGAGAATGTTAGAGTGGGAAGGGACCTTGCAGGTCATCTAGTCCAGTGATGGCGAACCTTTTGGAGACCGAGTGCCCAAACTGCGACCCAAAACCCACTTATTGATCGCAAAGTGCCAACATGGCAATTTAACCTGAATACTGAGGTTTTACTTTAGAAAAAACAACTCATACATTAACTTAAGATGATCCAAACAAACTAAGGAAAGCAATCCCAAATGCTTTCATTGACTTAAAATTATTTGGCAGAGAATTCGACACTTTAATGACCGTCTGGGCCTAGCTGGGGCGATGGCACGCGTGCCCACAGAGAGGGCTCTGAGTGCCACCTCTGGCACCCGTGCCATAGGTTCGCCACCACTGATTCTAGTCCAACCCCCTGCACTCTGCAGGAGCATA
>NW_015159773.1:2452-4783 GCF_001447785.1 Gekko japonicus
GCAGTTCAGCGTCTTAACCACTTGAGCCACCGCAGCTCCTCAAGCACCAATTACACACCACAATTAAAGGAAGGTTACTTTCAATAGCTGCTGCCTTCTGCAACGGCCCTCGAAGGGAAGCGAGTGGCGACTTCAACTGCATGGTAATTAGTTTAACATATTAATTACCTTCAGCTCCACTGTCACCTTGAAATTGTTTCAGCTGGCCGCCTAGACGGCTTCAACCGGCCACAGCATTTCCGTATTCTTCCTCGGCAAATGTCTCCACTGTAAACTGAGGAGTTAACGCTCATTTAAAGCCTATTTGCGCCCCCACCAAGATAAGCTCCTTGTAAACTGAGTGGAGCTGCGGTGGCTCAAGTGGTTAAGACGCTGAACTGCAGGCTGTGGAAGGTCAGTAGTTCAGCAGTTCGAGACCCGGGTGCTGCATGACGGAGTGAGCTCCCGTCTCTAGTTCCAGCTCCTGCCAACCTAGCAGTTCGAAAGCAAGAAATTGCAAGTAGATAAATAGGGACCACTTTGGTGGGAAGGTAACAGCGTTCCGTGCGCCTTGGTGTTTAGTCATGCCGGCCACATGACCACGGAAACGTCTTCGGACAGCGCTGGCTCCTCGGCTTTGAAACGGAGATGAGCACCGCAACCCTAGAGTCGGACTCGACTGGCTTTCGAGCAAGGGAACCTTTACCTTTACTTTAAACTGAGTGGAAACACAAGAGCTTGAAGTAGGTGTCTACTACGAGGCTGATGACACCTAAATTTTTCCAGAGAATACCAAGTGGTGTCTAAATATGTTCAGTCCACAGAGTCCACAGTCCACAGAGCCCTGGCAACTGGGAAAACGCTTCAGGGAACGTTCGGGAGACAGGATAGTAGCTGGGAGGGAGAAGCTGCTACAAGAAAGGACTCCTGTTTACCCTCCTACATTTATGCACTGTTTTTCTGCCAGCCCCATTGATGGCTTGCAATTTTCAAAGAATGACTTAAAACCTGATAGATACGGAAAGAAAAACGGATTGCTGGGACAAGGCAAAAGAAGCAAATTCAGGTACTAACAGTGCAATCCTGAACAGAGCTACGGCATTCTAAGCCTACTGACGCCGCTGGAATTCAAAGGGTATAAATCTGTTCAGGAATGCACTAAGATTCTGACTTGCGCCCTGAAACAGATGGCTAATTGGGTTGCCGAGTGGACTTCCATCTATCTCCTCTCCCGAGCAGACAAATGACGACGTTCTCCACCAGTCACTCACTCACACACACACACACACACACACACACACCCCGGTTAACGGCGAGTCCTCAAAGATACGACCAAGCAGGGGTCATTTCCTGCAGGAGCGCACAGGAGCGGAGCTCTGGCAGTAAAGAGCCCAGGGGGCGGGCACATGCAACAAGCCCCACCCCCTGCTCCCAGCAGCCCTCAGTCAGAGCAAGAAGCAGCCAGGTAAGTTGCAGAGCTTCCCGGCCCTCCACTCCAAGACAGTCCAGTGGCACCTTGAAGACCAAGTTTTTTCAGGTACAAGCTCTCCCTCCTCTGCGAGGACAGATCTGCACGTCCCCCCCCCAATAGCTAGCAATCCAAAACAGTCCAGTGGAGCCTGAGCGGTGGGTGTTGCCTTCTGACACACTTCCGATGATGTCACGGGGTGTGGCATATGCAAATAAGTCATGCTAATGAGTTATGCTAATGAGCTCCTGCACCTCTTTTTCTACGAAATGGCCCCTGCAACCAAGTGTCCGATTTCCTCACTGGGACCGCACTCCCGAGCCTAATCATGACAGAGACATGCGGCGCTTTGTGGCTCAATGCCTGCCAAAAATATAATCAATTGCAGCTAATTAAGGCGAATATCTCAATCCTCAAAGCGGCAGGAAACCGTTTCCTGTAAGGTGTCTTCGCCTTGCACATCTTGGATTTCTTTGCTGGCCTCTTCAGAATTAGCACCTTCAGCACCATCACTTAGGATGATGGAGATTCTGCAGGAAGCAAAGATCAGAACAGGAGAGCACTGGAGCCCGCACTCTGGATAGAGGAGCTGGGGTTGGGTTTTTTTCCTGAATTAAAACTAGTCATGTTTTACTCTTAAACGCTCAAAAAGGGTAGAACGACGTTTGAGTCCGGTGGCACCTTTAACACCAACAGAGTTTACTACTGGATATCAGCTTTCGTATTCATGCCCACAGGGGCCATTTCCTGCAGGAGCACACAGGAGTGGAGCTCCGGCAGTAAAGAGCCCAAGGGGCAGGCACATGCAACAAGCCCCACCCCCTGCTCCCAGCAGCTCTCAGTCAGAGCAAGAAGCAGCCAGGTAAGCTACAGAGGCCCCCCCC
>NW_015159773.1:5358-29362 GCF_001447785.1 Gekko japonicus
CACTCCAACCTCCAGTGCTCCCAGCATCGATGGGGAAGCGTGTGCAGGCGTTACACAGAGACGGCTCTCCTTGACGGCCACAGCCACTGCACCCAACAGCCGGGGCCATAGGGGAGAGGGTATCAGTGTGGTACAGGTGGCTCTTATTGCGAGTGGCGAGAAGGCCTGTGAGAAAGGAGAGGGTCCACAGTCAGATGGTGACACACGCAGGTGGATGAAGGGTATAAATCTGTTCAGGAATGCACTAGAATTCTGACTTGCGCCCTGAAAAAGACGGAGTGGACTTCTATCTCTCTCCTCTCCCGAGCAGACAAATGACGATGTTCTCCACCAGTCACACACACACACGTACCGGTCTTCAGGGAAAGCCCCGTGTCAGCCGGATGTTAACGGCGAGTCCACAAAGATATGACCAAGTGTCCGATTTCCTCACTGCCTTTGGACCGCACTCCCGAGCCTAATCATGACAGAGACATGCGGCGCTTTGTGGCTCAATGCCTGCCAAAAATATAATCAATTGCAGCTAATTAAGGCGAATATCTCAATCCTCAAAGCGGCAGGAAACCGTTTCCTGTAAGGTGTCTTCGCCTTGCACATCCTGGGTTTCTTTGCTGGTCTCTTCAGAATCAGCACCTTCAGCACCATCACTTAGGATGACAGACTCTCTGCAGGAAGCAAAGATCAGAACGGAGAGCACTGGAGCCCACCAGTGTTCCCTCTAAGCTGAGCTGGTGTGCGCTAGCTCACAGTTTTTTAGCCTCTGGCTCACCCATTTTTGTCGTAGCTCAGGAAGGAGGGCTCCAGAGCAAAGTAATTGATGCAGTAGCCAAATTGCTCGCTCAGAACTTTAATGCCAGTAGCTCACAAAGTAGAATTTTTGCTCACAGGACACCACAGCTTAGAGGGAGCACTGGAGCCTGCACTCTGGATAGATGGGCTGGGGTTGGGTTTTTTTCTGAATTAAAACTTGTCATGTTTTACTCTTACGTTCAAAAAGGGTAGAACAACGTTTGAGTCCGGTGGCACCTTTAACACCAACAGAGTTTACTACTGGGTATCAGCTTTCGTATTCATGCCCACCTTCTCCCCAGAATAAAACTTTGTTAGTCTTAAAGGTGCTACTGGACTCCCAACTTTGTTCTATTGTCTCAGAACAACACGGCGACTCACCTGAACTCAAAAAGTGTGTGTACATACGTACATACACACACACACATCCTCAATTAGTTTCCAGAATGACGGGCCTCCTCCTCCTAACCACAAGACGGCCCAGTCTTGAATGCCTAGTCTTCCTTTTGCCCAACATACCGGGGTTCCAGGACTGCAGCTGCAGCACAGACTATCAGACTTTATTCCCTCCTTTAGGATGATCCAGTTCTTCATATACTGATCAAGAGAAAGGGTGCAGCTCAATGCTGCATGGAGTCTCCCCATCCTGAGACGCCGGCATCAACATACCCCGAGGTGAGGGAGCTGCTGAGATCCAGGGTTTCTGACAGGGCCCGCTGTCACAGACCCACTTGCCCTTTTCACCCTCCCCGTGCCACCTGCCCATGAACCTTCCCCTGCCCGTTTTCTCGCTAGCACTCCACCCTCCAGTGCTCCCGGCATCGATGGGGAAGTGTGTGCAGGTGTTACACAGAGACGGCTCTCCTTGACGGCCACAGCCACTGCACCCAACAGCCAGGGCCATAGGGGAGAGGGTATCAGTGTGGTACAGGTGGCTCTTATTGTGAGTGGCGAGAAGTCAGATGGTGACACACGCAGGTGGATGAGTGGAGAGGTACTCATTTGCATATTAAGAAACACCCCCCTAATGTAGCCAATCCTCCAAGAGCTTACAGTAGCTCCTGTAAGAAGAGCTCTATAAGCTCTTGGAGGATTGGCTACATTAGGGGTGTGTGGCTTAATATGCAAAGGAGTTCCTGCTACAAAAAGAGCCCAGGGCAGAAGGGGTCTCCCCTTGGCACAGTCTGGCCCGGACCTCCCACAACCTGGAACTTGCACTGCCACTGGATGCATCTAACAGGTGGTTTATTTGTTCACATGTCACCCCTTTTGCAGTAACATTGGTCATCGCAGCAAACAGTTCAGGACTTAAAAGGTTACCATAGATCAGTGATGGCGAACCTTTTAGAGACCGAGTGCCCAAACTGCGACCCAAAACCCACTTATTTATTGCAAAGTGTCGACACGGCAATTTAACCTGAATACTGAGGTTTTACTTTAGAGAAAACAACCCATACATTAACTTAAGAGGATCCAAACACAGTAAGGAAAGCAATCCCAAATGCTTTCATTTGCTTAAAATCATTTGGCAGAGAATTTGACACTTTAATGATGGTCTGGGCCTGGCTGGGGCGATGGCACGCGTGCCCACAGAGAGGGCTCTGAGTGCCACCCGTGCCAGAGGTTCGCCACCACTGCCATAGATCCTTTCTGCACTTGGATCTCATCCCTGGTTTTATCAGAGTTCAACTCGCGACACAATGGTCCTTTCCACACTACACCTTAAATCCTGGGTTCAATCTTGTCCCCAAACTTACGGTATGTTCTACACTACACGTGAGTTCGCCCCTGTAACTGTCTCAGGGTATTTTTTACATTCTACACTACACTCGAGTTCACCCCTGTAATAATCTCGGGTATTTTTTGTTTCCACATTACATGGTGGTCACCCCGGTTTCGCCCCACACTTGTCCTGGGATAAACGGATACTGTTATAACCAGGGATAAATGCAAGGCATTGTGTCGCAAGAGTTGAACTCTGATAAACTCTTCAACTCTTGCGACACAATGCCTTGCATTTATCCCTGGTTATAATAGCTTCCGTTTATCCCGGGACAAGTGTGGGGTGGAACCGGGTTGACCTCCATGTAATGTGGAAACAAAAAATACGCCGAGATAATTACAGGGGTGAACTCGAGCGTGGTGTAGAATGTCAGTTCAGGGACAGGACTGAACCAGGACTGAAGGCCTAATGTGGAAAGGGACACAGTGCGACTGGCACACAAGACACGCCAGGCCAGGAGAGCCCGGCGCCTGAGAAACTGAAGAGCCCACTACCAATCAGAGAATCCAGCTATTTCCATTTTAACTTGGTACAGAATTCAGTTTTTCTCAGCGTGCAATTTGGGTTGCCTAGATGCGGAATCATTTTCTTTCGTTTTTAGTCCAGAGTTCACCCAGCCCTTGAGTGCGGAGGACGCTAAATTCTTTCTGCTTCTGATTACTCGGAACGTGTTGCTTTTTTCAAGGTAAACGCCTCCAAAATCTCAATGTATGTCACACTGCAAGCTCATTAACAAACACAAGCAGCTATAGGTGAGAGGCCCTCCCTACATAACTGCTTCCCCCTCCACTCCCTCGGCTTTATGCCTTAAAAAGGAAATCTGTGCAACATCTTGCAATGACATGTTTGGTAGTTAAAATTCACAACCCTGATGAGTGCCAAGAATGCTATTCAATACACTGACGGGTCATTACAATAGTCAGCCAACGTATTTCAAGACTCTGCCGTGTAGCCGGGCCACCACCTAAGTGACTACAAGGCACTAGCTTGGAAAAAATTATAATTTTTATTCCATTGCATTTTGAACATTCTGTCAGCATCGGTTGCCTTGTGAAGCTGAAAGGGTACAAGCGTGTGCAACATAATTTATATAAACTGCAAGAAGTTAGGAATGCGTATAAGAACATAAGAAAAGCCATGTTGGACATAAGAGAAGCCATGTTGGATTAGGTCAATGGCCCATCCGGTCCAAAACTCTGTGTCACACAGTGGCCAAAACCCAGGTGCCATCAGGAGGTCCACCAGTGGGGCCCAGAACTCCAGAAGCCCTCCCACTGATGCCCCCCAAAGCACCAAGAATGCAGAGCATCACTGCCCCGGACAGTGTTTCCCATCTATACCTTGTGACTAATAGCCATTGATGGACCTCTGCTCCATGTTTCTCCAATCCCCTTTTTGAAGCTGTCTATACCTGTAGCTGCCACCACCTCCTGCACCAGTGAATTCCATGTGTTAATCACTCTTCGGGTGAAGAAGTACTCCCTTTTATCAACCAAAACAACATGCACCATGTCTATCTGTCTCATGCAGAAATACTGTTTGCCCAGTTATTGTTTCATGTAGAAATACTGTTTGCTGTCCTTGTTTCTGTGAAGTTCCAGTGCTTTGTAGTCCTTACCCCTCACTCTGGAGTGTGGCCATTGTCTTCAAGCAGATGGTTTTGCTTAGTTTCCTTGTATACACACAGAAAGCCAGAGAGAAATCCATTCCTTTCCCACCCCCAATTTCGATGCAGATCCAATTGTACAGTGCAAAAGGCATATCGGCTGCATGACCGGAAGCTCAGTACTGTGCCCCTTCAATCTAGTTTATTGAGTTGTCAAGGCAATATATTTTTCATGTTACAACAACAAATGCACTCTTGTGCAAAAAATGCATAGTTCACAAGATAGGGCACTGACAGTGTAATCCTAAATAGAGTGAATGGATTCAGAAGGGTATAACTCTACTTAGGAATGTGGAGAAGAAGAAGAAGAAGAAGAGATTGGATTCATACCCCGCCCTTCACTTGGAGTCTCAGAGCGGCTTACAAACTCCTTCCCCTTCTCCTCCCCACAACAGACACCCTGTGAGGTGGGTGGGGCTGAGAGAGCTCTAACACAAACTGCTCTTTCAGGAACAGTTGTGCCAGAGCTTGTGACTGACCCAAGGTCACATCAGCAGGTGCAAGTGGAGGAGTGGGGAATCAAACCCGGTTCTCCCAGATTAGAGTCCGCACACTTAACCACTACACCAAACTGGAGGTATGACAAAATTCAAAAATTTTGGGGGAAAATAGCTAAAATATTTTTAGTGGTCTTAAAAATCAATATCCCTTTAATATCAGAAATATGGTTACTTAATATGATACCGGACAAAATAAAAAAACCATACACAAATAATTACATACTTCTTAACCGCAGCTAGAATATTGATAGCAAGGCGATGGAAATCTAAAAACATACCCTCGACAAGAGAACTCAAATACAAGATATTAGAGATAGCTGAAACGGACAAATTGACTAATATTACAAAATAAGCCAGAGGAAGATTTTTGGAAGACATGGGGAATAATATACGACTGGCTGAAAATGAAGAAGATAAATTTGGAGTGAAAGAATGCTAGTTAAAGATAACAATTGTTAAATTAGAAAGAGGAACCTTATATTTGGAATACTGTGAATTCTAAATGGATTGGTTTTAGTTCCTATGTTATTTGTGGAAACTGAAAATAAAGTATTAAAAAAAAAAGGAATCCATCTTAAGGAGGTCTACTCAGAGTGAAGCTGCCTTATACTGAATCTGACCATTGGCCTATCAAAGTCAGTATTATCTGCTCAGACAAGCAGCAGCTCTGCGAGCTGAGGTCTTTCGCATCACCTCCTACCCGATCCTTAACGGGAGATGCCAGGGATTGAACCCCGGGGCCTTCTGCGTGCCCAACAGATGCTCTACCAAGCCTTTGGCTCTTCTCGCTGACAATAATTGCATTCCCGGGATTTTAAAAGCTTCACTATGAAAAATCGGAACGATTCGGGACAGAAGGCAACAGAGTGCAAGAGATCAGATTTTAGAGCAAGAGATCAGATTTTAGAAACGTGGATTTTGACAGACACAAGAGAACTGAGGAGCCTAACCTGGAAGCCGTGTTTGTGAGCCCTCTGGTGAAAAGGCAGATAGCACAGATAGTGAAGTGGGAAGGAACACAAGCTTCCTGTGAGATGGGCTGGAGTTTACTCAAGATGAGCTCAATAAGCTAGAGATCTGCACTGACAGCAAACCTCATGAGAGCCAGTGCCGTTTTAATCGACACTGATGAAAATGGATGGAGACGCCAGTTCGAGTCTCCAAGCATCAGGTAGACTTCAGGGGAATCACAGCCCCTCACACCATCCTAGAGGTAAAGGTCTCCCTTGCTCGAAAGCCAGTCGAGTCCGACTCTAGGGTTGCGGTGCTCATCTCCGTTTCAAAGCCGAAGAGCCAGCGCTGTCCGAAGACGTTTCCGTGGTCATGTGGCCGGCATGACTAAACACCAAGGCGCACGGAACGCGGTTCCCTTCCCACCGAAGTGGTACCTATTTATCTACTTGCAATTTCTTGCTTTTGAACTGCTAGGTTGGCAGGAGCTGGAACTAGCTCACTCCATCATGCGGCACCCGGGTCTCGAACTGCTGAACTACCGACCTTCCATAGCCTGCAGTTCAGCGTCTTAACCACTTGAGGCACCGCACATCCTACCTCACAATCAATGCTCTCTCTAAGCTGTGGTGTCTTGTGAGCAGAAATTCTACTTTGTGAGCAACTGGCATTAAAGCTGTGAGCGAGCAGTTTGGCCACAGCACAAATTGGTTTGCTCTGGAGCCATCCCTTCCTGAGCTAAGACAAAAATGTGTGAGCTGGAGGCTAAAAAACTGTGAGCTGGCTCACACTCACTCACCTTAGAGGGAACACTGCGTCACAATATTGTTGGGAGGATAAAATGGGAATTCATCCCCCAGTTGCTTGGAGGAAGAGTGGCACGCGACTGTATGGAAATCAGGACGGTGCACGCCACACTGAAGACAGGGACAGCTGATGAGGCAGGAGTCCTTCAAAGGTTCAGGGATCATAAAGTAAAGGTAAAGGTAGAGGTTCCCTTGCTCGAAAGCCAATCGAATCTGACTCATCTCCGTTTCAAAGCCGAAGAGCCAGCGCTGTCCGAAGACGTTTCCGTGGTCATGTGGCCGGCATGACTAAACACCGAGGCACACGGAACGCTGTTCCATTCCCACCGAAGGGGTACCTATTTATCTACTTGCAATTTCTTGCTTTCGAACTGCTAGGTTTGCAGGAGCTGGAACCAGAGACAGGAGCTCACTCCGTCATACGGCACCCGGGTCTCGAACTGCTGAACTACTGACCTTCCACAGCCTGTGGTTCAGCGTCTTAACCACTTGAGCCACCGCAGCTCACGGATCATACCAGACGCCAAAGAGATGTGATCATTCAAGGGGCAAGGCAGCACAAGCCACATCCACAGAAGCATCACTTCCACACTCAGAATATTAGCAGGACATGGGGAAAACCTTACCAAGACAGGGTGAATTTAGCCTCCAGGAAAAGAGGTGGAGGAAAACCATGCTGACACGTTTTAGGTATTTGAGAAGGATCTTGATAAAGTGGACTCTACGGACTCCTGGCGGAGAAAACTGCAAACCGGCTGAGGCGTCTTCAAGTGACCACGCCTCAGTGAGGAGACTTCCTCTCATCCTTAAGCGCAGATCGTATCAGGGCTCGACAAATCCCAGGCGCCTAGAAATTTCATTGTCGCACCCAGTATTTTCGGCAGTCATTTATGGTAAGTGTCTCCTGGTGAGGGACAGAGGTGATCTTCTTGCGGCGGTGATGACCCAGGGCTTTTTTTCTGGGGGGAACGTTCCGGAACAGAGTTCCGGAACCTCTTTGACAAAATCCTTTTTAAAAAAGCCTTGGGGTTACCCCATGTTTGTTTGTATGCTCTAGCTTTAAAAAAAGACCAGAAACTTGAAGAGCTGAGGATTAAAAACATAAACCCTGCTGGATCAGACCAGTCGTCTATCTAGTCCAGCATCCTCTCTCACAGAGTGGCCAGCCAGTTTCTCTGGATGGCCAACAACAGGGCACAGAGGCCGAGGCCTTCATAAGAACATAAGACCCTGCTGGATCAAAACAATGGTCCACCTAGCTGGATCAAAACAATGGTCAATCACACTGTGGCCAACCAGTCCCTCTAGGGCAGTGGTGGCGAACCTATGGCACGGGTGCCAGAAGTGGCACTCAGAGCCCTCTCTGTGGGCAGCTGTGCCATCGCCCCAACCAGGCCCAGACCATCATTAAAGTGTCGAATTCTCTGCCAAATAATTTTAAGTCAATGAAAGCATTTGGGATTGCTTTCCTTACTTTGTTTGGATCATCTTAAGTTAATGTGTAAGTTGTTTTTTCTAAAGTAAAACCTCAGTATTCAGGTTAAATGGCCGTGTTGGCACTTTGCGATAAATAAGTGGGTTTTGGGTCGCAGTTTGGGCACTCAGTCTCTAAAAGGTTTGCCATCACTGCTCTAGGGGGCCAACAATGGGGCATAGAGGCCAAGGTCTTCCTCTAATGTTGCCTCCTGGCTCTGGGATTCAGAGGTTGACTGCCTCTGAACATGGAGGTTCCCCTCAGGATTAAGTCTCCTGGTAGCAAAAATTAAGAAGTATGGTCATCCTATATGTATAATTGTATTGGCCATTTCCATTTTGATAAATTGGCCATTTCCAGCTCTCCCATTGGCTGTTCTGTGCACTCCATCAGCCATTGGACCATCAACCACCACTCAAGAGTACGCACGTGCCATTGGCTGGGTCCACTCCTCTCCCCCGTCCACTGCCCGCCTGGACACTCTTCTCTCACAGAATAAACTGCCCAAATGGCTGTCTCTCCTGATGAAGACAATTCGCCTGCTTGGCTCCTGTGGGACTAACTTTTTCATCAGTGGTGGTTGCTAGGCAATCAAGCTTGGTCCTGTCAGTAAAAAGGCAAAGGCAGGAGGCACTTATCAGGCCTTTGTAGGGAACTCATTGGGGCCAGCCCTGACTAGGGTTGCCAGTTTCAGGTTGGGAAATTCCTGGATATTTTGTGGTGGAGTCGACGGAAGCCAGAGTTTGGGGAGGGGAGAGGCCTCAGCTGAATAGAATGCCATAGAGTCCAGGGGGAGAAAGATCTGTTGTCTGGAGTTCAGGTGTAATACCTGGTGATCTTCAGGCTACACCTGGAGGCTGGCTACCCTAGGCATAGCAGTTAGCATTTCAGAGCAGGGTCTGGAAGTTGAGTGGGTGATTTCGGACTAGTCACAGACTTTCAGCCTACCCTATCTCACAGAGGTATTGTGCAAAAGGGGGAGAGAATTATATAAGCTGCTTTGGTCTCCACTGCGGAGAAAGACTGTACTTTTTGTCCTGGGGAACCATTGCTGCCAATCTCCAGCTGAGGGCTGGAGATCACTCAGGATTAAAACTGCTCTCCAGGTGGCAGTGATCAGCTCCCCTGGAAAAACAGCTGGGTGGTCTCTGTGTCATTATACCCTGCTAAGGTTGCTTGCTTCCTGCTTGGGTCCCCACTGCAGAGAAAGATTATATTTTTCCTAAGTAGAGGCTGCAGGTGGGGGGGGGGATGGAAAGCTTATATCAGAGGGGCAGGTAAAGGTAGGTTGAGGGTTGGCGGGGAAGGAGATAGGGTTACCAACTCCAGGTTGAGAAATTCCTGGAGATTTGAGGGGTGGAGTTTGAGGAAGGGTGGGTCCTCAGACAGGTACAATGCCATAGACTCCACCCTCCAAACCAGCCATTTCCTCCTGGGGGACCATTGCTGCCAGTCTCCAGGTGAGGGCTGGAGGTCACTCAGAATTAAAACTGCTCTCCAGATTATGGATATCAGTTCCCCTGGAGAAAACGGCTGCTTTGCAGGGTAGACTCTGTGTCATTATACCCTGCTGAGGTCATTCCCCTCCTGCTTGGATCCCCACTGCAGAGATATACAGAGGGCTGGAGATCACTCAGAATTACAAATGCTCTTCAGATGGCAGAGATCAGTTCTCCTGGACAAAACAGTAAGCTCTGTGTCATTATACTCTGCTGAGGTCACCACAGCAAATTGACGCTGAGTGCCCAAGGCCAAGGCACCTGCCCAGAGCCTCTTTCTAGAGCTCGTTGTATTTATTTCCACAACAAACCTTATTCCTAGTTATGCTATAAAACACTGAAGACTGCAAAATCCTAAATTTGGGGAGTGGTTCCTAAAACTGCAGAAAATATCAGGGACTAGATTATATATTCCAATCTATTAGGAAGACAGTGTTGTGGCAAATCAAGATAGTTGGTTCCTCTGCATAGCAGTATTAGTCTTGTGAACAATCCAGTACGGTTCTTACATTTTTTGAGCTGAACATCATCTGCTACTTTCTAAGTCCCTCTCCAGACCAGCATTAGATACCAGTTCCATAACACAGGGGTAAATATCCTTGTACTTGGCTCTTTGATCTTCTCCAACACCATCCTTAAAGAAGAGAGCCTCTCTTGAAACTGCACACGGTACGGGGGAGTCAGAGGTCTTCTCAAATCAGGTTGGGGAGATGTGACAGCCACAATAACACTGGTTCCCCCGCCCAAGGCAATGAGAATCCTTTGTTCCAAGGCCAAGGATCTTGGCTGGTGGGGAGGAGGCTACCCATGCCTGGGGACCCCGTCCCTTTCTGGAAACGTGCATCCCCTTTCCAAGTGTTCCACGCATACCAAAATCTGAGAATGACCAGAGTAAAGCAAGTTCACGTGGGTTAAAAAGGTAAAAGGTAAAGGTTCCCTTGCTCGAAAGCCTGTCGAGTCCGACTCTAGGGTTGCGGTGCTCATCTCCGTTTCAAAGCCGAAGAGCCAGCGCTGTCCGAAGACGTTTCCGTGGTCATGTGGCCGGCATGACTAAACACCAAGGTGCACGGAACGCTGTTCCCTTCCCACCGAAGGGGTACCTATTTATCTACTTGCAATTTCTTGCTTTCGAACTGCTAGGTTGGCAGGAGCTGGAACTAGAGACGGGAGCTCACTCCGTCATGCAGCACCCGGGTCTTGAACCGCTGAACTACTGACCTTCCACAGCCTGCAGTTCAGCGTCTTAACCACTTGAGCTTAAATGCACAAAGCTAGGAGAACCATTTTCACGTTACAGATATTTAAAATAATGGAAGCGTTATTGCATTGCAGCTTTCAACAGCGAACACAACAGTGGCGAACGTGAACCGCAGACCCCTCTCTGAGCACAATGAACAGTAAACATGACCCTGAAAATGGGGCGGCTGCATCCCCTTGAAAAAGGTCCTCAGGCTGCCCATTTCAAAAGGAACATCTCCAGGAGGCTGTGCTGCAAATGCGAACATTTCACACATGCGGAAAAGAAGGAGGAGGAGGAGGAAAATATTGGACTTATACCCTGCACTTCACTCGGAGTCTCAGAGTGGCTTACAAACTCCTTTCCCTCCCCCCCCCACACACACAACAGACACCCTGTGAGGTAGGGACTGAGAGAGCGCTAAGAGCTCTTTTCACGAACAGCTCTGACCGAACTTGTAACTGACCCAAGGTCATCCAGCAGCTGCGTGTGGAGGAGTGCGGAATCGAACCCGGTTCTCCCAGGTTAGAATCTGCGCACTTAACCACTACACCAAACTGGCGTTAGTGCATACACAGATATTTATGGCATTTGCAAGATACCTCTCTCCAAATGCAGGACTCCACAAGACTGACATTACCGCCTTTAAAACACCACAAATACAAACACACTAAAAGTGGAGCTGCGGTGGCTCAAGGGGTTAAGACGCTGAACTGCAGGCTCTGGAAGGTCGGTAGTTCAGCAGTTCGAGACCCGAGTGTTTAATGTTGATAAAAATGGTTATAAAATAAGCGTTTAATGTGGATAAAAATGGTTATAAAATAAGTGTTTAATGTGGATAAAATGGTTATAAAATAAGTGTTTAATGTGGATGAAAATGGTTATAAAATAAGTGTTTAATGTGGATAAAATGGTTGTAATAAAATGTTTGTACTTTGTGAAATATTATGTGGTTAAAATGGCTAAAAATGTTTGTATTTTATATTCTTATAGCTTTTAGTTCCTGAGGAAGGACCTGAAGTCCGAAACACTGATCAATACCTAGGCAAAGTGTTGGACATCTATTCCAGACTTTACTGTTTCCCTCTGAGAGATTTCTATTCTGGACTTTGTGCTTCCCCTTGGGGAAATTGTGGACTTATGTATTTTCCTATGATGGATTACATGTGTTAAATTACTTATTGTGTTGAAGTCTCTTTACACCAAACTGGCGGGCAGGGACTTCAGTAGGGTATAATGCCACAGAGTTCACCTTCCAAACCAACCATGTTCTCCGAGCAAACTGATCTCTGTTGCCTTTGTAATCCCAGGAGATGTCCACCCTACTTTTAAGAGCAGGGCCCAAAACACCTTCTTTCTCCCCACCCCTTTTTAACATCATGGTGAAGAGGTTTTGACAAACTCAAAAGCTCGCATACTCTTTTGTGTTATTTTAGCTGAAGGGTCCCCAACCTTTCCTAACCCAGGGGCACCTTTGGAATTCTGACATAAGGATGGCTGCCACAGGAGGCGGAGCCAACCACATAATGGCTGCCGCCAGGAAGTGGAACCAGACATAAAACGGCTGCCACCAGGAGGCAGAGCCATACACGCACAGAAAAAGTCCACGTGTGCGGGAGAAGAGGGTAATTTGAAGAAGGAGGAGAAGGAGATTAGATTTATACCCCGCCCTTCACTCAGAATCTCAGAACGGCTTACATACTCCTTTCCTTTCCCCTCCCCACAACAGACACCCCGTTGAGGTAGGTGGGGCTGAGAGAGCTCTTTCCAGAACTGCCCTTGAGAGAACAGCTCTGATAGAACTATGGGCTTGCCCAAGGTCATCCGGCAGCTGCAAGTGGAGGAGTAGGGAACCAAACCTGGTTCTCCCAGATTAGAGTCCACGCACTTACCCAGTTTGGTGTAGTGGGTAAGTGTGCAGACTCTAATCTGGGAGAACCGGGTTTGACTCCCCACTCCTCCACTTGCACCCGCTGATGTGACCTTGGGAGCCAACCATATAATGGCTGCCGCCAGGAGGTGGAACCAGACATAAAACGGCTGCCACCAGGAGGCAGAGCCATACACGCACAGAAAAAGTCCACGTGTGAGGGAGAAGAGGGTAATTTGGAGGAGGAGGAGGAGGAGATTGGATTTATACCCCGCCCTTCACTCAGAATCTCAGAGCGGCTTACATACTCCTTTCCTTTCCCCTCCCCACAACAGAGACCCCGCTGAGGTAGGTGGGGCTGAGAGAGCTCTTTCCAGAACCCCCCTTGAGAGAACAGCTCTGATAGAACTCTGGGCTTGCCCAAGGTCATCCGGCAGCTGCGAGTGGAGGAGTGGGGAATCAAACCCGGTTCTCCCAGATTAGAGTCCGCGCACTTAACCAGTTTGGTGTAGTGGGTAAGTGTGCAGACTCTAATCTAAGAGAACCGGGTTTGATTCCCCACTCCTCCAGTTGCACCTGATGGATGACCTTGGGTCAGTCACAAGCTCTGGCACAGCAGTTCCTGAAAGAGCAGTTTGTGTCAGAGTTCTCTCAGCCCCACCCACCACACAGGGTGTCTATTGTGGGGAGGGGAAGGGAAAGTAGTTTGTAAGCCGCTCTGAGACTCCAAGTGAAGGGTGGGGTATAAATCCAATCTCTTCTTCTTCTTCACTACACCAAACTGGCTAAAAGGAACAGTTGGTTTTGAAAAACAGTGAAAGAGAATGGAACCAACACTGAGGTGGCAGCTGCTGCTGAATCAATGTTACTTTAATCTACATAGCTGATCAGTTCTCCAACGGGGAATCAGAAGCTAACCTGGGCAAGAGGCCCACCTGGCTTCACCCACTTTCTGAAAACAATTGGTGGGCATCAGGTAAGGCGTTGGAGGGCATCCGAGAACCCATAAGCACCATGCTCGGGACCCCTGTTTTGGTTGGTCCTAGCAGGAGGTGCGGTGGCTCAAGTGGTTAAGACGCTGAACTGCAGGCTGTGGAAGGTCAGTAGTTCAGCAGTTCGAGACCCGTGTTGCAGCTTGACGGAGTGAGCGCCCGTCTCTAGTTCCAGCTCCTGCCCACCTAGCAGTTTGAAAGCAAGAAATTGCAAGTAGATAAATAGGTACCGCTTTGGTGGGAAGGGAACAGCGTTCCGTGTGCCTTGGTGTTTAGTCATGCCGGCCACATGACCACGGAAACGTCTTTGGACAGCGCTGGCTCTTCGGCTTTGAAACGGAGATGGACTCGACTGGCTTTCGAGCAAGGGAGACCTTTACCTTTACCTTTACCAGGAGGTACTGCATGAATTTCAGGTTTGGATTCTGTTCCATCTGCATCAGAAGCCCCGCTGCGTAGCAAGGCCCATTCTGTTGGCGACTGTAGAATGATGGTCCCTGGTAATTCAGCTTTTGGACACAAGGGCAACACATCAGACTTTAACTAACACTGTTGGAACTTATCAGTCATGCTACTCCCGCATTTAGCATAGGGCAGTGGTGGCGAACCTATGGCACGGGTGCCAGAGGTGGCACTCCGAGCCCTCTCTGTGGGCACCCGTGCCATCGCCCCAGCTAGGCCCAGACCATCATTAAAGTGTCAAATTCTCTGCCAAATAATTTTAAGTCAATGAAAGCATTTGGGATTGCTTTCCTTACTTTGTTTGGATCATCTTAAGTTAATGTAGAAATAAAGTTTCTAAAGTAAAACCTCAGTATTCAGGTTAAATTGCCGTGTTGGCACTTTGCGATAAATAAGTGGGTTTTGGGTCGCCGTTTGGGCACTCGGTCTCTAAAAGGTTCGCCATCACTGGCATAGGGACACTTTCATACGTTAAGAAACCACCGTGCAAGGGAAGACCTTTGGGAACCAGGACTCAGCAGAGACCTGCCACAGAAGATTCTCCAAAACTCCCAAAAGCCACAGCGCAGAGGATCAAAGAACAAAACCTACACGCAGCCGACGGTCAAACACGTTACCTGTTCCTGTCTCATATCTAAAACTTCCTTTGACATCAAATGGGAAAACTGTAGGACGCCAGTGCAAAGAAAATCTGTTGCAGGGATCAGAGAGAGAATTGCCCCACATAATCGCCTGGAAGATCTGTGGGCACTGTTCTTTGCTTCCTGATCTAGAAATTGCTTTTCAGTGCGGCTGTGTTGCAGCTGTCCCCAGAGGTCGCTACAATTCAGTGGTGTTCCAAGTCAGACGTTGACAGAGAAAAACCAAAGTACCAAACGATCTGCGGGTATTTATAGCCACAACTTATCCTTGTCTTTTCTGCCCACAGAGTCTTCCCTCAGGTTGGAAGGAACGCGGATGCTCTGAAGACAGAAACAGCAGTGTAGCCAAAAATAAAAATCAAAGAAATCAAAACCACAATAGAAACAAAGCTAAGCTCTTTAAGTCACACCAATTTCAATATACAAACCAATCGTATGCTCAAGTCTCTTCAAATGTGTTCAATGAAAATTAAAAGCATTTGCCCACTGGATTATGTCCCTAATATTTAGAGAGAGGGGAACTGTACCTGCAGAAATGAAAGGATGTTCCCAAACATCTTTGCCACAAAAAAATGATTTCAAAAGTAGTCAAGTAGCGATGCACATTAATCCATAAACAGAGTTTCTGTGCATCCAGGTAAAGGTAAAAGTTTCCCTTGCTCAAAAGCCAGTCGAATCCGACCCTAGGGGATGGTGCTCATCTCTGTTTCCAAGCCAAAGAGTAAGTGCTGTCCAAAGACGCTTCCGTGGTCATGTGGCCAGCATGACTAAATGCCGAGGCACATGGAATGCTGTTACCTTCCCACCGAAGCGGTGCCTATTTATCTACCCGCTATGTCTTGCTTTCAAACGGCTCAGTTGGCAGGAGCTGGGCCAGACGGGAGCTCACTCTGTCATGCGACACTTGGGTCTCGGACTCTCGGTCTCGAACTGCCAAACTGCTCTATATCAACATGGCTCTGCTTTCCGGAAATGTATCCCATTTCCTCAAATGTATCCCATTTCCATTTTTGCTACTCACATGCAATACTTGTATGCATAACATGGCTCACACATGCCACTTACATTCCACTCTTAGACACAGACACACACTCATTCATACGCACATCCCAACAGCTATCCACCACTACCTGCTACTTCTGTGCTCCGATCCTTTCACCTCATGTTACAATCTGCTCCAAGGCCTAGTGGGTTTGTGGGGAAGGGAAATGGCTCAGTGGAGGAGCATTTGTAAGGTCCCAGGTTCAACCCCCAGCATCTCAAGCTAGAAGGCTTCAGTAGTTACCAATGCTCCCTCTAAGCTGTGGAGTCTTGTGAGCAGAAATTCTACTCTGTGAGCTGCTGCCATGAAAGTTGTGAGTGAGCCATTTGGCTACTGCATCAATTAGTTTCCTTTGGAGCCCTCCTTCCTGAGCTCAGACAAAAATGTGTGAGCCAGAGGCAAAAAAACTGTGAGTGGCTAAGTGCGCGGACTCTAATCTGGGAGAACCGGGTTTGATTCCCCACTCCTCCACTTGCACCTGCTGATGTGACCTTGGGGCAAGGCATAGTTCTGGCACAGCTGTTCTTGAAAAAGAGCATTTTCTGTCAGAGCTCTCTCAGCCCCACCTACCTCACAGGGTGTCTGTTGTGGGGAGGGGAAGGGAAAGGAGTTTGTAAGCCGCTCTGAGACTCCGTTGGGTAGTGAAGGGCGGGGTATAAATCCAATCTCTTCTTCTCTTCTTCTTCTTCTTAGAGGGAACACTGGTAGTAAGTGACGTGAAAGACCTCTGCTTAAAGACCCCGGAGAGCACTAGAGTTGCTAGGTCTTCCCTGGCCACCAGCAGGAGAAGAGGGGGTCAGGTGGCGAGACCCGAGTTGGGAAACTCCTGAAGATCGGGGGGCGGAACCTGGGGAGGAGGGGCACCTCAGTGGGGTGGTTCCAGGGGCACCCCCGGGGTCCCACCTGGAGGCTGACATCCCTAACAGCCATACCCAGTCAGAGAATACAACACTGAGCAAGATGGACCAAGGCTCTGGTTTGCTATAAAAGAGTTTCAACTGCTCTGGTCACCGGTGCTAAACTTCTGAGCACAGGTCTGGAGTTTACGGGTCCTGCTTCTACCCACACTCTGGACACTCCAGTCAGCTCTGTCAATCGTTTACCCAGGCCTTCCCCCCATCCAGCTCAAGGGATTATGAGGAACGCCCTTTCCAGCCCACAGATTCCCCTCGCTGCCTTTCAGCCTTGCCCTAAAAGCACGGCGGATGCTGCGCCACCTCCTACCAGGCGCCACTGATGGCTGCGGACTGGGCCTGTCTCTCTAGGGCTGGCAGCCCCCCCCGCCTCCACCTGGGCCTTGCCTGGCCTTTCCCGAGCAGGCCTCTCAGGGTCTCATGCTCAACAATTTCCTCATTAGGTGCACTTTCTGGTCTCAGGTTAAGTGGGTTCCCTCTCCGGCCAGTCCCTGGCACAATTGTTCACCTTCTTTTATTCCTGATGCTGGCATGTTTTAAGTAAAGTAAAGGTAAAGGTTCCCTTGCTCGAAAGCCAGTCGAGTCTGACTCTAGGGTTGCGGTGCTCATCTCCGTTTCAAAGCCGAAGAGCCAGCGCAGTCCAAAGTCGTTTCCGTGGTCATGTGGCCGGCATGACTAAACACCAAGGCGCACGGAACGCTGTTCCCTTCCCACCGAAGTGGTACCTATTTATCTACTTGCAATTTCTTGCTTTCGAACTGCTAGGTTGGCAGGAGCTGGAACTAGAGACGGGAGCTCACTCCGTCATGCGGCACACTCGGGTCTCGAACTGCTGAACTACCGACCTTCCACAGCCTGCAGTTCAGCGTCTTAACTACTTGTTAACCACATGTTTTAGCTTGGGCTAAACTAAGCCCACGTCTCACTGACGATGCTGGGAGCCAGTGTGGGGTAACGGTTAGAGTGCCAATCTAGGAGACCCAGGTTCAAATCCTCACGCCGCCGTGGAAGGTGACCCTATGGCCAGTCACGCACTGGAAGCCCAACCTCCCTCACAGGGTTGTTGTGAGGATAAAAAGGAAACGTGAGGGACTCTGGGTCTCCAATGGGGTGGGTGGGAAATAGATAAATAACCCACTATTAATGCTTTGGAACTGCCATCAACAATACAAAAGGATATGAGATTCAAAACTAAGCCCATGTCTCACCGACGATGCTGGGAGCCAGTGTGGGGTAGCGGTTAGAGTGCCAATCTAGGAGACCCAGGTTCAAATCCTCACGCCGCCGTGGAAGGTGACCCTATGGCCAGTCACGCACTGGAAGCCCAACCTCCCTCACAGGGTTGTTGTGAGGATAAAAAGGAAACGTGAGGGACTCTGGGTCTCCAATGGGGTGGGTGGGAAATAGATAAATAACCCACTATTAATGCTTTGGAACTTCCATCAAAAATCTAATCAAACGACCTTCTGAAAAGCCCAGCGTTACACAGGTGCTCCAAAACCTAACCAGGTAGGAGCCCACTCGACAAACTCACCAACGCCATTTCGCAAAGCTCACTGGGTGACCTTGGGCCAGACACACACTCTCAGCCTAACCTACCTCACAGGGCTGTCGTAAGGATAAAAGGGAGACGGTGGGAAATGTTGTAACCCAATTTAGGTCCCCACCGCTGAGAGAAATAGGGCACGTTAAGTATGTACATAAAGCAAATATGTGCATCACTAAAACTATGCTGATTCACATTATTCCTAGGGCAGTTCCCATGGCATAAAGGATTGAAATTTGGGACATGTATAATCCAAGACATATGAATTATTAAGACTCTAAAAATAGGACATTTGTTAATCTGCCTCTCGAAACTGGTGACTTAGGAGCACAGATGACACCAACATTTGTAATTACCTGGTTTGAAGATTATTAGTTTTCTTTGTACGTGCTTATATGCAGTGGAAAACTGGAGGTACGACCTGGGCTGAAGAAACTGCTTACTCCCCATGGAAGTCAAGCTGAAACCTCACTGATGGCTGTGAATCATGAGCTGTGAGCAGACGCTTTCTAGAGGCCGGCACAAGAGTTCTTCTGGGGAAGCATTTAATTAATCTTTGTTTTTTAGTTTTGTTTTTTTTTACCCTGCACTGGAATGCTGTCATGCCGTTGCAAAAGAAGAAAGAGACAGAAAGAAAATTCATGTCTCAATGGAAAGGGGGTGTTTAAATTTTTTTTTAACAAAGGTACGTGCCATGTATACATAAATTATACATATAATGTGGATTTATAACTTTAAAATGTGTGTTTTTTAAATTATGAGGGTTTTTCTTCTTTTGTCACGGCTGATTTATGGTGACCCTGTGGGGTTTTCAAGGCCAGAGACATTCAGAGGTACTTTGCCATCGCCTGTCTCCGCATTACATCCCTGGTATTCCTTGGGGGTCACCCCTCCAAATACTAGCCGGGGCTGGCCCTGCTTAGAAGAAGAAGAAGAAGAGATTGGATTTATACCCTGCCCTTCACTTGGGAGTCTCAGAGCCGCTTACAAACTCCTTTCCCTTCCCCTCCCCACAACAGACACCCTGTGAGGTAGAAGAAGAAGAAGAGATTGGCTTTATACCCCGCCCTTCACTACCCAAAGGAGTCTCAGAGTGGCTTACAAACTCCTTTCCCTTCCCCTCCCCACAACAGGCACCCTGTGAGGTGGGTGGGGCTGAGAGAACTCTGACCCAAACTGCTCTTTTTCAAGGACAGCTGTGCCAGAGCTTGTGACTGACCCAAGGTCACATCAGCAGGTGCAAGTGGAGGAGTGGGGAATCAAACCCGGTTCTCCCAGATTAGAGTCCGCGCACTTAACCACTGCACCAAACTGGCTCTCTGAGATCTGACATGTTCGGGCGAGCCTGGGCTATATAAAATCACCTGTATAAACATAAAAATAATTTTAAAATCCAACATTTTAAAAACCTTTCTGAAAACCACGTTTTCTGAGAGAAGCAACTTTCTGAAACAATGTGAAAGGGCAACGATTACAGCAGGGCACAGCACAGAATAAAACCAGCTTTTAAAAAGAACTTCCCCAAAAGAAACATTAAGGCCCAAACACTGCATTAGCACCATGCGAAGACCCCTCTCAGGGAAAGGTAAGCTTTGTTACAAGAACTCTTCCAGAAAACTCATAAACATGGAACTGATTCTGAAGTCAGCGGTGGTGACTTCCAAACACAAAGTATAATCCAAAATGGTTAAGACACTTGCATGAAGCAAGAGAGGAGCACATCTGGCATGCACATGGCCCCAAGCAGCGAGCACTCGGTTAAACAGGGCACTGTAAATGTATCCCCAAAATGGTTGTATATTGCCTGTCACCTACAAATCTGAAACTTGGCACACGTATTTTAAAACCCCAGAAACATCAAGTGTCTCCCAAAATGGCTAAGGTACTACTAACACACTCCCAAAAATGCTAAATTGTGTACATGCAAAGTCAAAGCACTGTGATCTTTGGTATAAGAGGGAACAAGCTGGGTATCCACAAGGAAACATAAATTCAGGGGCTCAACAGAAGAAGAAGAAGAGATTGGTTTTATACCCCACCCTTCACTCAGAGCAGCTTACAAACTCCTTTCCCTTCCCCTCCCCACAACAGGCACCCTGTGAGGTAGGCGGGGCTGAGAGAGCTCTTTCCAGAACTGTCCTTGAGAGAACAGCTCTGACAGAACTGTGGCTTGCCCAAGGTCATCCAGCAGCTGCAAGTGGAGGCGTGGGGAATCAAAGCCGGGTCTCCCAGATTAGAGTCCGAGCACTTCGCCACTACACCAAACTGGCTCTCTACACATGAAAAGCTGCCTTGTACTAAATCAGACCGTCAGTCCACCAAGGTCTACTCAGACTGGCAGTGGGTCGCCAGGGACTCAGACAAAGGTCTTTCACATCACTTACTGCTGGTCCCTTTTTAACTGGAGATGGCGGGGCCTGAACCTAGGACCTTCAGCATGCAAAGCAGAGGCTCTGCCACTGGGCCACAGACAGGCTCAAGCAGAACAAGGCCCAATTACCCCTTTAACTGACTCACAGTCCCCATCACGTGTCTTTTCTCATGGTTAATTTACAAAGTCATTTTCCCCCCATACCAAAAGAGTCCACTGAGTGGGTAACAGGGCCGGCTCACTCACTAGGCGAACCAGGCGCTCGCCTAGAGCGCGCTGGCCCTTAGGGGCACCAAACTGACACACACACCCCTGTCCTGGTTCAGCTGCAAACACTACTGAGTTTTAAACATGTTATGATCTTTCTGATTATAAAAACACCAATTCCACCAAAGAACTTAGCCCTCCGGGCACAGAAGGGTCACTCAGCTAAGTCAAAGAAGAATCTAAGTAGGGGGGCTATTACATAAGGACACTCAAGTTGCAACTGACTTATGGCAACCCCAGCAAGGAACTGTCAAGGCAAGTGAGAAGCAGAGATTGTTTGCGACGAGTGCCTTTCTTTGCAGAGTCTTCCTTGGTGGAAGCCAGATGTGCAAAGCAGGCAAAGTTACAAAAGCAAAAGTGAGTGTTAAGAGCATGGGTGCAAGGGGAACGGGAGGTCCGGGGTACAGATCCAATTAACGGGTCTGAGCCATGGTGGGAGCAGGGGGGGGGCGCCAGAAGGGATCCTCGCCTAGGGTGCAAAATAAGCTGGGGCCGGCCTTGGTAGGTAAAGACCGTTCCAGCAATTGTGCATGGCCTGGTTTGCTGCTTTCGAGATCGGCAGGGGGCGATTTTGACAGAGGCACCGAGCACACAGAAATGGCTTACACTGAAGCAAATCTCTTGGTCTATCAAGGTCAGTACTGTCTACTCGGACCGGCAGCAGAGTCTCAGTCGGAGGTCTCCCACATCTCCTAATACCTGTTCCTTTCGACTGGAGATGTGGGGGGTTGAACATGGGATACTCTGTCACTGAGCCACGGATGAGCCAAGAACATCTGTCTACACTTGCAGAACACCGCCTGCATTTAACAGTATTACATAAATCAATATCAAGTTCATAGTGCCCCTGTTGTATTACTGCCGTTGTGGTTTGCACAGTTGTACATTCAGCTTTGCACTCCCCAATTTCAAATGCAAACATAAGTCTCTCGTCAGAATCTGCCTATGTTTCCTTGTTCTATACCTTTTGTAGCTGCGGCTAGAAATTAAAGCAGGTCATCAAATTGGTACTCTGAAGCTATCCCCATTTCCAGAAAAAAGAAAAGAGAAATTCTCTAGCCTATTCTCAGAACCGCTCCACTGTATTTCACTGCAGCAGAGAGATATTTAAACTGTGTCACACGGTTCACTTTCCCAAAACCAAACAATGCATTATCTCCATACAAAAATCTGGAACAGCACGCCAGGCTGTGTGACTCAATGGCTCTGGCTGTATGAAAAAAAAGAGACAATAGGTAAATTCAGAGGGATTTTCCTTTGTGCCAAAGGTGGGTGATGCACTGTGAAAAGACTTTCCGTTCACGAAGTCCAACTGCATTCAGGGGATTACAAAGAAAACCCAAAAATCTAATGAATAGCCCTTCCACTGGAGTTATACGGCGGTAACTGAACCTAACTCAGTGATATTTGCAACTCTTGAAAAACGCTTCCACAATGCTTCCAAGCAAGACCCTAGCCTGGATTCTTCTATGCTGGTGTTTGAACCCGGCCGGTGGCTGCATTGCATGGCAAGGAGAAAGACCTATCCAGGCAAGTGCAGGCTCCAGCAGGCCAGCCAAAACAGAGGGGAACAGAAATGTGACCGCAGATCGAAGAGATCTACAAATCAGGCCGCGTTGGTCTGAATCTCACCTCTGCCAACAATTCCGAGAGGGGGAGGGGCCGCCTTCGCCAGCCAACTCTTCTTTTAGCCCCCCCCCCCTATGCACTGGTGGGGAATAATCCTGCCGTCCTTCATCGCAAGGTGGTGGTTCGAATGACAACAATGTGACGTGTTACATAAATGCAACATACGATTACAAGACGGCCCCAAATCCTCATGGCTAAAGCCGGGCTCTCTTCTGATTTAAAAGACACTTGGCTGCTGAGTTTGTTGACGGGTCCATTCTATCTGCATAAATCTCCCCATGCATCGCCCCCAAGAGAAAGATGTCAATGGGACTTCCTCCCAAGGGAGCCGGGCAGCTTCCCAGCCGGCTCAGAGGCACCTGCTTGGGATGTCTCGGGTTGGCGCTGGGCCAGGCCGAGGATATTTTCCCTCTCTCCCTGAACTGACTCCAAAGGGTGACTGACGCCAGTTCCTGTAAGGGCACCCCGACTTCTCGCCCTCCCAGCGCCCAAGCTAAAGCCAGTGGGCAGCGGCAGGTGCCTGTACAGGAGAGGAGGAAGGTGAAGAGCCCTCTTCTGAAGCAGCACCTGAGGGAGGGAGGGGGCACCTTTACCATGCTGGGGAAGGTCCACAGGCCACTCGTCCATTCAACACGACAGTCCTGCAGCTAAAGGCATTCCCCCAGGTGCTTGCTGAAACAGTGGCACACACGTGTATCCGGGAGCCAGTGTTCCCTCTAAGCTGAGTCAGTGTGAGCTAGCTCACAGTTTTTTAGCCTCCGGCTCACACGTTTTTTGTCTCAGCTCAGGAAGGAGGGCTCCAGAGCAAAACTAACTTATGCAGCATAGCCAAATCGCTCACTCACAGCTTGAATGTCAGGAGCTCACAAAAGTAGAATTTTTGCTCACAAGACTCTACAGCTTAGAGGGAACATTGTCCAGGACCAGTGTTCCCTCTAAGCTGAGTTAGGGTGAGCTAGCTCACTGTTTTTCAGCCTCTGGCTCACACCTTTTCGTCTCAGCTCAGGAAGGGACGGCTCCAGAGGAAACTGAATTATGCAGCAGCCAAATCACTTGCTCACAACCTTAATGCCGGTAGCTCACAAAGCAGAATTTCTGCTCACAAGACTCCTTAGCTTAGAGGGACCATTGAAGCAGTGTCCCCTCTAAGCTGAGTGAGTGTGAGCCAGCTCGCAGTTTTTTAGCCTCCGGCTCACACCTTTTTGTCTCAGCTGAGGATGGACGGCTCCAGAGCAAACTAATTTATATAGCAGCCAAATCACTTGCTCACAACCTTAATGCCGGTAGCTCACAAAGCAGAATTTCTGCTCACAAGACTCCTTAGCTTAGAGGGACCATTGAAGCAGTGTCCCCTCTAAGCTGAGTGAGCGTGAGCCAGCTCGCAGTTTTTTAGCCTACAGAGCAAACTAATTTATATAGCAGCCAAATCACTTGCTCACAACCTTAATGCCGGTAGCTCACAAAGTAGAATTTCTGCTCACAAGACTCCTTAGCTTAGAGGGAGCATTGAAGCAGTGTCCCCTCTAAGCTGAGTGAGCGTGAGCCAGCTCGCAGTTTTTTAGCCT
>NW_015159773.1:32708-34559 GCF_001447785.1 Gekko japonicus
CACCAAGAAGACAGAGCATCACATGCCCCAGACATAAGAGAAGCCAATGTTGGATCAGGCCAAAGGCCCATCCAGCCCAACACTCTGTGTCACACAGTGGCCAAAAACACCAGGGGCCATCAGGAGGCCCAGCAGTGGGGCAAGGACATTAGAAGCCCTCCCCCTGTTGCCCCCCCCCCCCAAGCACCAAGAAGACAGAGCATCACATGGCCCAGACATAAGAGAAGCCAATGTTGGATCAGGCCAAAGACCCATCCAGCCCAACACTCTGTGTCACACAGTGGCCAAAAACACCAGGTGCCATCAGGAGGTCCACCAGTGGGGCCAGGAGGACACTAGAAGCCCTCCCACTGTCCCCTCCCCCCAGCACCAAGAACCCAGAGCATCCCTTGCAGCAATGTGTGGACCGATTGGGGTTAGGCAGGCAGGAGGTGGGGGGTGGCCCTGCCAGAGTTCTGTTTGCGGCCGCTCATTCCCCACCTGTCAATGATGTTGCAGCCATCAGATGATGGAATGCATGCTTGCGCCGCCATCCCTGAGGTGGCTTGCCTCGCCTCCCAGGACCCTCGTGAAAGATGGCCAATAGATTCAGGACAGACAGAAGAAAGGCCTTCAGGTCAGCCAGAAATTGAATTGTGAATTCATTGCCAGGTGTCTAGGTGATAGCTCGGAGCCAATGTTCCCTCTAAGCCGTGGAGTCTCATGAGCAAAAATTCTACTTTCTGAGCGACTGGCATTAAAGTTGTGAGTGAGCAATTTGGCTGCTGCATAATTCAGTTTGCTTTGGAGCCCTCCTTCCTGAGCTAAGATAAAAATGTCTGAGCCAGAGGCTAAAAAACTGTGAACTCGCTCACACTAACTCAGCTTAGAGGGAACACTGCTCGGAGCTATAAAAAGGCTTTGAAAGAAGATGAGACAGATTCATGGAGGACGGGAAGAGGTCCCTCAATGGTTATGAAGCAAGAGCTCTTTATATATTTAAGGCATTTGCGCCTCACCTTTTTCCCTCCTGGGGACCCAAATCGTGCTCTTCCGTTTTATCTTCCCAACAGCCCTGAGAGGTAGGTTAGGCTGAGACAGTATGGCTGGCCCAAGGTCACCCAGTGGGCTTCCATGACACGAGTGAGGATTTGATTAACCAATTCACCACACCGGCAAGACACACATCCCTTTAGATGACTAAAGAGAGCTTCCATTTTCAGAGGCAGCAAATCTCTGAATCTCAGCCCAGGGAGGCAACATCAGGGCAGAGGCCTTGGCCCCCGTGCCGTGGTTGTGGGCCTTCCAGGGCATCTGGTTGGCTACCGGGGGAAGCAGGACATTGGACTGGAGGGAACGCTGACCGCATCCGATTGGGCACCATTTACGTTCTTGGGCTTCCCAGCAGGAAGGGGCTGAGCAGCTTTCATTGAAGAAATTTGGCACTTGCTGGTAAGGAAACACAGGGATGGACCACTTTTAAAGGGGAAGGGGTTTCCTCTCTGTAAAGCTGGGCCTACTCAGTTTGCCCAAGCAGTGGCACTGCCCCAGGGATGCCATTTTTTTAGAAGTGCCAGCCAGTGTTCCCTCTGAGTTAGTGTGAGCTGGCTAGGGTCCGGCTTACCTAAGGGACTGCCTTTCCCCATATGTTCCCCCAAGGGCACTACGGTCGGGGAGTCAACATCTCCTGGAAATTCCAGGCCCCAGGGATGTGAAATTTGCTGTTACTAGAGCCAGGGCATTCTCGGTGGCGGCTCCTACCTGGTGGAAGGAGCTCCCTGAGGAGATCCGGGCCCTGCGGGACCTTTCTCAGTTCCGCAGGGCCTGTAAGACGGAGCTCTTCCGCCAGGCTTTCGAGTAGGAGCCGCCGCC
>NW_015159773.1:35110-35388 GCF_001447785.1 Gekko japonicus
TTTTGGCTTCGCTCGGGAAGGGACGGCTCCAGAGCAAACTGATTTCTGCAGCAGCCAAATCGCTCGCTCAAAGCTTTAAGGCCAGTAGGTCACAAAGTAGAATTTTTGCTCACGAGACTCCACAGCTTAGCGGGAACATTGGTGCCAACTGAGTCAGCCTGTGATTCAAGAGCTGCATCCCAGAATCCTTTGCAACAGCACAGAAGATGTTGGGGATTCCCAGCTCTGGACTACATGCCGCCACATGTTACTTGAGACTGGCTTCCTAAGAGCACTCT